>NC_140595.1:141755236-141990236 GCF_964204655.1 Triturus cristatus | reverse complement strand
AATAACCCTCCTGGTTATTTAGACTAAGTATATGTCAGAGCAGTTAGAACAAATGTTTGTTTTTCACAGCTCTGAAATCAGGCTTCGAAGCCTGCGCTCCAGCAGATATTAATCCACTATCTGCCCTGGGTCTTCAGAGACCAGTGGGAGGAAGTGATGTGCTGACGCACAGCCCGCCATCTCTCCTGCTAACGTAGAACCCATAATATCAGACTCCATTTTGAGTAGGCCCTTAACACCATCCTAGGTAACGGGAGTCGCCATATTTCCACTTTTAACCAGAATTATTGTCTTGTCTGCCACTGTCATAGATGTCATCTGGTCTTAGCTTTCTAAGATCCGAGAAAGTGCCAAGTCCTTTTGCTTATGTCTGACATAGTTATAACATCTGATGTGAAATCAGTGTGGGACAAGTGTCTACTTATCATCATGTCAATGTCAAATAAGAACAAAGACAGACATATAGCCAAAATAGTGTAGTCGGAATTGACTTCCTTTCACCTTATGTGAACATAAGGAAACATCTGGGACATACACCTTGATACACAATATATGTCAGACATTCCTAAACTTATGTAAAAAATTGCAATCTCAGATCAAATTTATTATATAAGGGCTACCTCTTAAACACTTGTCAGGAGAGGCCCTTCACCCAGACTATTGCACAAGATTGTGCCAGAGACGGTCTCACCTACTGCTCGTGCACTTTGAAGATGCTACATCTCGCCTGATTCTGAAAAAGCAGAGTCCTGGAGTGAGGCCGCCAACACAGCGTGTGTTTGCCTTCCGCAGGGAACACGGCCTTCACACCTACACTGATAAATGACAGCTCTTGCTGCCAACAAGGTACTCAGTGCATCGCTTCTCACTGAGAAAGCTCAGACTGCAAGTTGCTTTACTCTCCACACTATCCTAGAGTAGCACATGGAAGTAAGTTTTAGGGTGTTAAGTTTTAGATGCCATTTTAATCATGTTAGAAACGTTTGTTTTATTCTTGGTGTTCACAACATGCCTTCTCCCTCTTTCTAATAATATCTTGATTTTTGATGTGCTGAGAAACAGGGTTGTCCTGTTGTAATAAATGCTTTTAGTTAAGGGTCTATTCTTAATGCAATGTGTGTGGATATTGGTTTCTGCCACCACAGTGCCCCTGATCCCATTGAAGGGGTTATTAGTAACCCAAACACATTTACTCCACTGCAAATATGTATTAGGTGGGGTTCTGTGGGGCTACAAAAACCAACTGTCTTTCACATTCAGCGCTGGTGCATTGAACCGAGTTCATGTGTGTCACCCGTGGGTGGAAAAGCAAACCTTGTAGAACTATGCCAGAGTGGTAGTTTATGCAAGACCGCCACTGTAGGTCTCAGCAGACCACGGAGAAGCACAGAATGTCAATCACCCCTTCCTTCATCTGTATGGGTCTGGGCAGACCCATTCTGGGCCACACTGCCGAGCAGCTCTCACAGAGTCACCATCAGTATTCAGGGAGCACGGCTTCAGGTGAAGAGGAAAGAAAGCTGCAGAGGCTGATATTGATATGGAAAGTGATTAGCTGTGGGACGTTTGGTAGTAAGCAGGCCATCAGGTTTATTGAATGTTTTAAATAAAGAAATCGGGTTTCAGTAAGGATCGCGCGGGAAGAAGGCAAGGTTCCAGGTTTCTTTTATGCAGTTTGACGAGGAGAGAGCATTGCCTAGTGTAGTGTTGGAGGATAGTAAGAGGTCATGTTTTTTAAAAAC
This sequence comes from Triturus cristatus, assembly GCF_964204655.1. Lineage (NCBI taxonomy): Eukaryota > Metazoa > Chordata > Amphibia > Caudata > Salamandridae > Triturus > Triturus cristatus. The sequence continues at coordinate 141,988,494 of NC_140595.1, read as the reverse complement.
ATACTTGCTGAGCGGATAGTCAGACGGCAGTGGTTGTGGGTGTCAGGACACTGCAACCAGGGCAATGTTGTACACTGCTCCAGGTTACCCACAATAACCATGCCCAACTGATTCATGGGTTCTACAAACCAAGGGGAAAAGAATTTCGGAAAAGGGCATATTTCATATAAAACATTAAATGGGTAGATGTCAATGAGTTTGATTTTTTCCTCGCGTTCCCTGTGACATCACTTATAACTCAAATCTCGCTTTTGTTGTCTAGATGAGGGCACATCCAACCTCTCAATGAAAAAGAAGTCCAAAACAGATAGATACACAGCTATAATTTTATATGTAGTTAATGATTTCTTTTATTTGTTTCCCCTTTAATCATTTATATGTAGCAATTGAATTATTATATAATAACTATATATTTCCCAATTCACGGTTTAACAAACCTCGGCTGTCAACGTTCTTGGATGTAGCTAATATATTACTTATTTGATGTCCGTCTCATCATTCTTCCAAACATAATACATTTGAGAACTATTCACACAACAATTGTGGATTCCTTTGGTACAAGTGAGGAGACACAAATGGAAATAATCTGGTGGAATTGCAATTGGTCACCTACACCAGCATGGAAGAATATTTTTAAGTATAATTTCCGTATTATGTTATATATCCAGGCATGCGCAATGTGTCAGTAGCGGTCCGGCGACAAATCACGGAGCCACTGCATGCATGAATTATTCTCAGCCACTGCTAAACATTCGGGCCGTATCCCAGTCTATCGTTATTTTGCACACCATGCCACCTTAGTTTAGAGACAGCCATATGCAAATCAGTCTTGGCGTGGGTTCAGTACAACAGTCCAGCCTGAACTGCCAGGCTAGGTCCCCCCTGAACTGGAACACAAGCAACCCAGAACCAGTTATGCCCTTACCAGGGCTCATCATCCAGGTATTGCTTGGTTCCAGAGGCTCAGTATGCACAGAACCCACTTCTAGACATACCTGTCCCACTTAGGGTGTCACACTGAAGTATACAAAAACGTGATGAATGAAATGCTTAAATTAATTGATGGATTGCGATGCGGCCCGAGAGACTACCAGTGGCTGAGATTAATTTAAGCATCCCATCCATCTCCTTGTTTTTGTTGTCTCATGATACAGCAGCTGCCCTCTTACAAAATGCAATATTTCGGAGGGATTCCTTTTTATACCAAGTCAACAATGCAGAATGTACAGCAAAAAATATAAACATCTCTACAAAGCCATGGGCGGATTCCAGGGAGCCGGTGGTAAATGCGGCTCGCCCAAATATGCCAGTGTCGGAGGCTGGCCAGTGCTCCTTTCTGTATGTTGAATGTTGAGTGTAATGCTTAGTTGTGCCCAGGTAGACAGCTAAAGATGTCTGTGGCAGATCTACATGGAACTAAGTTTTTCCAAACAACTATGAAGTAAGCTGTGTATTTGAAACCATGTGATGATACCATGGAAGAACTTTGAAAACTGGAAAGTATAGAGAAACAAAACACCCAAGCAGATTATTATAGATGGGTAATGACATTCTAATCCACCATTCTTCAGTTTAGTTCATTAAACTTTATTCAAAAATCATAAAAGTGTACTTTTCATTAAGTAGCAGCAATATATCACAATAGGCATCCATCAGTTTAAAAATACATCGAATAAATATTTAAGAAAGGCATACAATAACGCTTAAAAACAGATAGTGATAAAACAGATTGCCATCATTGCCCTAGAAGAACTAGGTCAAAAAATTCCAATACTTATTAATTTGCAGATAGGACACCAGGGACCATATCACAGTAATTGTCCTGGGGGCACAACGGGCGTTTGCGTCCACTTTGTGCCCCCCGGGGAACTTTGGTACTACAGAAAGGGGCGCAGACGCTTGTGCGTCCCCTTCAGTAATACCGATAGCGCTGGTGCACTTGAAGTGCCAGCGCAACCTTCAGGGGGCATTCCCTCATTTGCATAGGGGTGTGCCCTATGCAAATGAGGGACTTCCTTTGCCTCTGCGCCCACGCCATATTACAAACGTGGGCGCAGAGGCAAAAGAAGCTCTCAGGGGGCACATTCACAGTGCGTCACCTTTGCGCCCCCTAAGACCAGCCATCTGGAGGGGGTAAAGGGGGTCCTAAGGACCCCCCAGTCATCCCCTTGCAGGTGGGTGCACTCAGTGACTGCACCCACCTGCAAGGGGATCTCTAATTCCCTGTAAAAGTGTAGGCGGGTGCCGCATGCACTGTGAAAACACGGAGCGGCTGCAAGCAGCCCTCCATGTTTTCACATGAATGCGCTGCCCCTAGGGCAGCATGAGTTCGTGGCTGCCCTGGGAGCAGCGCATTCACCGTATAAAGGGCGCACTTTCATTGTTTGCACCGGGCACACCTTTTAATATGTGAAAATGCACAATACGGCCCCAGAAAGAAAGTGAGAAACAAAGAAACACATTTTAGGTGTCACTAGCAGCTACAAGTAAAGATACGCAGATCTAATCTGTCTGAAATATTCAGCAATCAAAAGAGGCCTGATATATTTGTGAAGAGGATTGGAAAACATCAAGCAAACAAGTAATACAAGCATCGTATCACAAATTGAGGTGTCACAATTACAAACAGGCAAGTTGGATGGTTGATACCGAATCCCCTTTGGAAACTGGAGCTGATTGAAAAATGCCCAGCCTCAAGAATGTCAAGAAATGACGTTGACCATTGGTCATGTTCAGGAGGAGAAAGGGCTCAATTCCACTGATGGATTTGACCAGGACATACTTCATCACGGTCTGCTTTAATAAAGCAGAACTCCTCTGTTTGGCTGCCACCCTTTTTGACACACCATTGAAAAATAAAGGAGGTTTAGAGAAAAGTTAGAATTGAAAAATCATAGACCAATCTCTCATCCCCTTCTCCTCTCTTCCAGGTCCGGACTGGCCATGGCAGGCACCGGGCATTTCCCCGGTGGGCTGCTAGGGCGGGGGCTGATTTTGGGCCCCTGGGGGCCGTTTTTGTTACAGGGCCGTTTTTGCAGCATAGCTGCAATATCCGCCCTTGTAACAAAATCGGCCGAAACCCGCCCTGGCATACAGCACCCCCGGTGTCCGGCCGAGCACTTTGCAAGGGCTGGTTTTGGTTCCCAGTCCGGCCCTGCTCTCTTCCCCCGGTAGCACAAGAATGTTTGTTCCTCTTCTTGATGGAAGGGTGGAACGCGAATGCATTGATGCAAGGTATATGCTTTTACTTCGAAAATGAACAAATGCCACCATGTTTGATTCAATCCAGAATTGATCATTCTAAACAAAACAATTTCACCACGAGCCAATGAGTTGTATTTACTCCCCCTTCTGAGACTAAGTGACTTCTGCCAGTCACATTCTGTCCAAATAAAAAGGATTTGTGGTAGTGGATACCAAGTTTAGTTTAAGGTACAAGATTGCTGAGGTTAGAATTGTGATAGGGTAAGCCTGCTTTAGAGTGCTTCAACTTATATTATGCACAGCAGTTGCACAAACAAGAACACATTTTATTCACATTGTCTACTACTGCAGTCTGTCTATTCCAAATATAAGTTATGATTCTGTCCTAAACCATTACTCCATATTAATGCAGACAAGACACCCCAAGACAGAGAAAGCAATGAATGCCCCATCAAGCAATCATACTTTGTCTCTGAGGTGTGGTTGATCCACAATATCTTACTGTTCATATCTGTTTTTTTCATGTCTAGATTGAATTCTTTATCCATAAAGGAAAATTTACTTACCTTGGTTACTGATCTTTCTGGTGGATACTGGACCTACCTTCAAATTCCTCACCTTTCAATATTCTAGGTGCACACAAGATCCAGAAACTTTTGCCATAGCTCTCTGGCTCTGGTAGGGTGTGCTGGCTCCATGTCGTTGGTGGGAGCGGAGTCTTTATGATTTAAAGGGCCACCTCAGCCCCTTAATGTCAGCTCTTATCTGTTTTTTCATTCACTTTTTTTGTAGCAGGAGAACGAAATCTGCGTTTGGTAGGTGCAGTGCAAGACTAACAAGGGAACTTTGTATAGTTATATCATTAACTCTATGGAAGTCTATATAAGTATATAGCGCTATAGAACATTAGATACGTATAAAGACCTATAAATATAGGAAACAGCCTTCCTTAGATTCAGAGGAGTAGGGTCGGTAAAGAATCTGCAGGTAAATTGAGTGTCCACTAGAAAGATCATTACAGAAGATAAGTAAATTTTCCATCTGATGGAAACTTCTTCCTGCAAATTCCTCACCTATGAATAGATTCCCAAGCAGTACTAGAGAGGCGGTGGATCTGAAAGGGAGGCTAAACAAGTAATTCTTGTAGTACTGAATGAGCGAAATGACCATCCCTCCGCAGCGCAGAGCCTAAACAGTAGTGTTTGGTAAACGTATGGTGGACACCTACATTGCTGTTTACAATGTATATGCCCACCACAGGCACTCCATGCTCTAGGGCTGCTGTGGCAGACTTTGTTCTGGTAAAGTGGGCTTCTTTATACAATTTCTTTATGCAGAATAGAATCCAACAGGAGAGGGCTATAATCTGCAAATCTTTATACAGAAGAAAATCCAACTAAGGGGCATATCATCAAGGGCTGGTGACATAATTATCGCCGCTTTTGTGGCCGTTTTCGGCCGAAAATTGGCGATAATTATATCGCATTATTTGCAAGGACACGCTAGCGCGTGTTTCCTTGTTTCAGCTCCCGTTTTGTTCACGCCTCGCTTTGCATCTCTAATTAGGTGCAAAGGAGGCGTGCCTGACAAAACACGATGGGAAAATCTCGCTACCCCAGCTTCGTGATATCATCAACGAGGGGTAACGATATTTTAAATCCCGTTAACTATGCCTTAACGCAGGAATTTAACGTCCTTGACTTTTATAGAGAATATCAAATACATCCTATTTGGTTAATGGGACGGTATATTTGGGTATTCACGATAATAATTTTTCTTTTCTTGTTAATGGGATAAACTACATTTCCCAAGTGCCCCGTGACCCGTGAGTGAGAGTCTGCACTTCCGGGTGTTTTTCGACATCGTGGGCATCAGAGTGCAGCGTTTTAAAGATTTATACACACTTGGTCTCCACATTGACGTGTATGGAGAATATATCTTAGAACTCTTTTTCCTTCTGTTTTTTGGGACGTATACTTGGGTTTTACGATAATAATTCCTTTTTGTGTTGGGACATACTACATTACCCAAGTGCCCCGTGACCCGGTAATGAGTTTCTGTACTTCCGGGTGCATTTTGACATCGCGGGCAGCATGGTGAAGCGTTAAAAGGATCTCTACACACTTGGTCTTCCCCCTTTGGAGTGGTGCCACGCAAAGACTAGACACCGTTTATCGACAGGTAAAAGGAGGGTTGGCGTTTTGTTGGTATCCTTATTTAGAGAACGTTGGGTGGTTTTCACAGGCTTCTCGATATACATGATGACCGTTGTGGTAAAGGTTCGTTTCCTGTGGATAGCTTTACATGCACAATTTCCTGGTCTTTTGCCGAGGCCACATTTATCAGAGACTCGTGGTTGAGTACTCGTATATGGTGAGGATAATTTCGTTTCTTTCTTTTCTTGTCAATACGTTCATCTTTAACAAGAAGAATGGCTGGAGGGGCATGTTGGCCCCGTACCAAGCATAGATGATACGATGTTGTCCATCCATCTATATATAGCATATTGAGGTTGCTTCTAGATGTGTGGACATTTTGATAACATGACCTGATGTATAGTGTGATTTGCCTCTTCTCACGTTATGATTTTTATTGATTCTACCTTCAGAAAACTGTGATCTGAGAGCACACTCCCCGTAGGGAAGAGGTAAACTAACATTACCCCTTAGGTGAGTGTTTTTGGTTTTGTTCCTTTGCATTTGAGGCTCTATTTTGTTCAGAGTGATGTGTATTAATGTGCACACCTTTTAAACGTTAGAATCCACGTGTGAAATGTTACATTCACGTGGTGTTTTGGTGCAGGGATTTTGCAATGGTGTCTATACTAATTATGTTACATATATGTATTTTTTGTAGACATTGGACCTGACTGAAGCTGGTGCCTTTGTCCAAGATTCACCATATCCAATTAAGTATGGTTGTCTTTGCTTTTATTATTTAGTTTATACACAGAGTGACAACATCATAGGTCCTGATGAATGCCGTGAATTAATGTTCAAACTGGCAGAAACATGTTGACCACTGATAAATAGGATATTTTTTCAGTCCTTTATCACATGCTTTTATCTTAGCCCATGGGGAGTACTATTAAAAATAATTGTTTGCCACCCAGGAGCTAATTTTAATGCACTTTTTTGTTTTGTATTGTGCACTCTGTCCCTTACTCCCGTTGCCTAAATTGGTTACTCTGTAAAACACCTCACGCTCCTCTCAAGTTTTTAAGAGAGTTGTAGCCCACACTGTCTACCTTGCGGTGGCAGTGTGTAAGAGGGGACCCAATGATGAAGCACGTCACCTTTGGGTGAGTGAGGGTTCTCGTCTTTATAAACTAAGACTTCTGACTCTATTGCGTGTTTTTCTCTGCTAATAGACACAGTAGTGACTTTTTTAGGTCACTACTATTTAATCACCCTTGTGAGATACAAATTCCTGACTAAGGCATAGCTAATTTGGAAGGTGGATTATGGTGATACGACCACAGGGTCGTATCACCAAGGCTATCTCCGTTTTGGGTGCAACATCGCTGGTTTTCCAGCGATGTTGGCCCATTTCCCTGGAATATTATCACCCTGAAGTAACGCGTTGTTAATAATGCATTACCAGGGCGATAAATTCCTGCGATAGACGGCGATAAATAAACAAGCGCTAAGCGCGCTTTGCGTTTATTTATCGCCGTCCTAGTAAATATGCCCCTAAGAGTTCTCTTCTAGACCGCCTTTTCCTTCCGTGTGCCTGTGTAACCAATAAAGAAATGATCTTCTGATTTGATCTTTTTAATGTGGTCAATGTAGAAGCCGACAGCCTGTCTAGGGTCTAGGGCACGGGAAGTTTCTCTCTCTTCTTCGTTGGGTGAGGTTGGGGATAATAGTTGGGTAACATGACAGATTGACTGAAATGGAAGGGAGATGCCACCTTTGGTGGGAAGGCGTCTCTTTTCTCAGTACTAACTTGTCTAGGATGTGAGAAGGTGGCCTGGTATATGCTGTCCACTAATTAAAGTGGGCACCCTGTACCAGTCCACATGACCCTTATGATGTTTGAGGTCAAAGATAACCTTTAGAAAGCTATCCTAGTGGTAGCTATGGAGAGCAGCCTTCAGGCTTAATCTTGAAGGAATGTAAAGCAGCTTGTTTTACCAAGAATATCACCTCCTAAATGACTAAATGAAAAGAGAACCACACAGTAGTTATATAACAATATGTATTAATTAATATAACACTCTCTACTAGTCTCTATACGAGACTAGGGCACAAAGAACACAATATTGAATCAATAGAACATTCATAAGTAGCAAATTACACAGCGGGCTCCAGTGGGAGACCAAACCATATATTAAAAAAATGGTATAACAATAACAACTTGATTATACACAGTGCCTAGAGCACGTAGAATCGCTGGAACCCCAAGGAGACACCCAGAGGAGTGACACAGGGAGCCCACGGAGGATGGTTGCAGTGAGGAAACACGATTGCGTGCTCTGTGCAACTCTATGGGAAAGTCGCGGTTGCAAAGTTACAGTTTAAGGGCACTTCTATAAGGACTTTGAGCAAACCCTTTGGAACAGAGGAGGTTGTAAGGCCAACCCACCAGTGAGTACTGAGGTACCCGTGTTACCTATCCCAGAGGAGTCGGGTGCATAGGGGTCAAGTGGTGTCGAAAACCTTTGTCGTTTTCAATGGAGACCTGCAAAGAAGTACTGCTGCCAGGAGGGCGAAGAGTGTCAGGTGGAATCCAAGCCTGGATTCTAGGTGAGAGGAACCTGAAAGCAGAGGGGACAGAGTCTGGGTCACTTCCGGTGACCAGGGGCTCAGTAGTCAAATGCCCACCGATGTCGAGTGCTTCAGGTGTGAAGAAGGGTTGCTTGACTCTGCAGCCACGGGGACCAGGAGACGTCGAGGATGACCAGGATCCGAATGTGAGCTGTTCCATGAAGGATGTCGAGTGCTTAGGAGTCGATGTCTGGCTGGAGAACCAACAAGTCTTGGCAAATGCAACCCGCGCGGTCAGAGGTAACAGGTTACGGTGCCGACCAGCAAGGTCCAGGGGACTCTCCAAGCACTGGAAAGTCAGGGCACATCTGGAGCAACCAGGTAAGCCCAAGAACAAAACAAGATGACCCTCGCCAGGACCCACAGGCCAACAGACCAGGGATCGCGAGGAGACCTCAAGCAAATTTGCAAAGTACCAGCCCACAGGACACTCTTTGAGTGGAGGCCGGATATCTTCGGTGCAAATACTGCTCGGGTCAGGACTACACGGAGTCCAATGCACAAGCTCAGTAATTGTCAACAAGCATATGCAATTGCAAAAGTATGCGGTGCACAGGGGTTCAGGTTACACGGTCCCCGCGAGAGATACTGGTCTCAGAATCACTGAGAGGGCAGATCAATCTCAGGGACCTTCGGGAACCCACCTCCTGTGTTGTTGAATTCTTCAGAGTCCTCAGGAGCTTGGGAGAAGCTAACCGATCAGATGCATTTAGGTGCCTGCTTTTGCAGGGGAGTAACTCCTTTACTCCAAGGGAGATTCTTCAGTTGTCCAGCGTCGTGCAGGCAGTCGAAGTACTTGGTTTCCTCTTAGTAGAATCTTGTCCAGGTAAAATCTAAAGTCCTGTAGTCAGGTAACCCACTTTATACCCATGGAAAGGGGTTGGAAAGATTCTGTGGACCCTCCTAGGGTAGGGGCAGGACAGAGGGGTGGCTACACCCATGTCCTTTGTCCAGTTTTGTGCCAGAGCAGGAGCCAATGGCTCCCGGAACTGGTTTGAGCTGGACTATGCACAGGGACAGGGCCGGACTGGCCGTAGCGGGCACCGGGCAATCCCCCGGTGCGCCGCACGGGTGGGGGCCGGTTTTGGGCCCCTGGGGGCCGTTTTTGTTACAGGGCCGTTTTTGCAGCATAGCTGCAAAATGGGCCCTGGCAAGAGCTCGGTGGCACCCCCAACCCCCCGCGGGGGAGAGGGGACGAGCACTTTGCCAGGGCCGGCTTTGGTTCCCAGTCCGGCCCTGCACAGGACACCAAATGTGCCCCCAGTGCAGACTTTCTGGCACTCTCAGAGTGCACCCACCCAGCCCCAATACACTAAACCCTGTCTGGGAGGTGGTCACACCTCCCTGTGATAAGATGCCTATTGTTGTGCCTTCCTCTGCTCGAGCTTGGCTCAGCAGCAGGAGAACAGAATCATGTCTGTGGCAGGCAGCGTCCATTTTGTGCTGCCCAGGTCGAGAAAGCTGGTACTGGGTAGACCGGTGACCCACATATGTCCCTTTGGAAGGGTGGAATCATACCTCCCTCACCAGTTACTGGTGTGGAGGTATGAATCCAAGGTGTTTGACACCAAAACCGACATGTTTCTAAGCAGCTGTTTTAAAGTTAGCATTTACCATGAGGTTATAATGCACTTAAACATATGTGCCTGGCTGCATCACAGACAACCCCGGAGAATGGTCTCCGAAGGCTGCAGAGGGGCTCTGCTCATGCAGGGGCACCCTCTCATGTAAAACCCAGCACCCTGCCTTCAGTATTGATAAGGCCTGTCATAGGGGTGACTGATAGGGTTTTAAGTGTAGTGATTTAGATGGATATAGTGAACCTATATCTTAAGTAAGTGGTGCAAGCATTAGCTTACACAGTCTGCTGTAGCAGGCTTATCGTGTCAATTTGAATGGCCTCTCAGGGGTGGCGTAATACATGCTTCAGCCCATGGGAGGCCTCTGGTGTACCTATGCCCTGGGTACCTGGTATACCATATACTAGGGACTGATAAGGGTACCCCAGTATCCAATCTGGAGTGTACCTAAAGTACATACTTAGCAATTTGGGGGAGAAAGCAGATAGACTGGGGTCCTGAATAACAGGAACCCAGTCAGACTAGTCAAAAACCAGCAAAACACCAGGAAAAAAATGTGGGTAACCATTCAGTCAGATCCTACCTTACTACATAGGAGGAAACATTTAAAAGGTGGACCTTTCGGCTACTCAAGGCCTGCAGATTGCTAAAGCAATGGGCTGAGGTAACAGATACCAAAAGTAAATTTTTTTGGGGGTATTAATTTTTAGTGGCAACTTTGAAAACATTCAGTTACTGAGCCCCATTAAGAATGTCACAATCACATTCAAGTTCCATTGAGGAACAACAAAAGGGACTGGTAGAAATTAATGTGTCAGTCCCTTCAAAAAGCAAATGACCACCAGTGACTTGAATAAAAAATGGTTGATCTGGCAAGCACAAAAAGGCTGAGGCTACAATGTATCCTTTGACTGTGCCAACAGCGCACTCCTGTTTGGTTGTGGACAATGCGAACTGCATTATCGGTCAAGTTTGCCATCAGAGGGTCAATACTTGTATTGGAACACAAGGAATAAATGTGTTCCATGTGCCAGAATAGACTGATTTAGTCGATGGCTGTTGAGCTGATAAGATAACATCAACCATATCCGGTGATCGAAAGCCCTTAGATGGCTTTGGCAATTTCCAGACATAAAGGTGGAGAGTCTGGAGAATGGAGAGGACAATTTGAACTACCTACTGGGAGTGTAGATTCACTCTGAGTGGAAGTCAAAGTGAAGTACATAGGGGGAGGTGCAGAAGATCCGTCTACCACACCCTCCTTGGCCAATCAAGGGCAATGAAGATGAGTGGGCCAGGTACTGGCGATTCTTCCTCAGAGCCAGAGGAATCATGGATATGGAAGGAAATGAATAGTCAAGCAGAAACATATACTTCAATTAAAACACATCCCTCGTGGCTCCCTGCGGCAGATACTGGAGGGCACAGAACATCAGCAGTGGACGTTCTCTGGAGTGGAAAAAAGGTTCAGCTGAGAGGCTGTGAACCACCTCTGGGTGAAGACACCACTCACTATCTGGAGATGCTGTTGGCTAAGGATGTTGGGCCTGATGTTTGGCACGCTGGCTATGTGGCTGGCAAACCTACACAGCCCCTGTTGACACCACATTACCAGTCTCAGCACTTGTCAACAAAGGCTCCTTAACTGCATTAACTGATGATCTCGCTCCTATTGTTGTTAAAATTCCCAGATTCGTATTGCACTTCTTTGGTGCGTTCTATTTTATGATATCTTACTCTGTGTGTTCTAAGGCAACGTTGATACCCCCTACTCTTTAACTTGAAGGTTTTCCCACATGTTGTAACTTCAACTTACTTTCATTATTTTTGTACCCTTGCTGGCGCCTACTTTGTACAGCGCTCTGGTACCCCTGTGGTCTTGTTTGCGCTTTATAAAACTATTCAAATAAATAAATAAACCCAATCCTCCATGCTTTTTGATGTACCACATCGGAGTTCTTTTTTCCGGCCCAAAGATACCGGGTATCAGAGCACTTTACATGAGCACCAGTTGCTTACGCAAGGACACATTCATTTCTGTTAGGCACAGGAGATTAATTAATATGCCCAGAATCACAGGATGTTAAGCGTCATTGCCGAAACTCAAATCCGGTTACCAGATTTGAGATCGACCACCCTAGCCGTTAGGCTACATCCTCTCCCCAATTGTATTGTGAGTTAAAATCTGGACTGACTGCCTGTTATGAGACAGGAGTAAGCTCTTCTGTAAACTCTGCTCAACTAAAAGCCACAGGCCTCTTATCATCAGATCATGCTGAAGTGTTATCTACCTGAAGGTGGAGGCATTTGTCACTTTCGTGACCTCTAACGGCGGAGAACAAACGGGTCTCCCTTGCTAGAGATTTTCCTCCAATTCCTACCAGGCTAAATCCACTTCACTGTCTTTGGAGATCAAGAGGGAGTCTGTTTGGTCTTTCAAGTGTTGGAACCATTTTCTTTGGAGGTACCACTGGAGAGACTTCATGTGCCATGATGCATGATTGACCAAGACAATGCAGGAGGAAAACAGAGAAAGCTGGCCCAGATCAATCGGGACTGGAATACGAGCACCTTCTTGAACCATCAGAATCATGTTACGAATGTCCTGAATCCTCTATCGAGGAAGGAAGGCTCAGTGTATGGTAGTATCCAGTACTGCTGCTATGAACAGGAGGCACTGAGAGGGCCCCGGTGAAACTTGGGTTAATGGATAGAAAATTCCAAGCTGAACAACAGAGAGACCGTCGTCAAAGTAATGAAAAGCAGCGATTACCGACCTCCTGAGATGTGTGGCATCATCTTGGTGAAGACACCCAGAGCTACTGTGAGACCAAATGGAAGCAGTACAAACTGGTAGGGAGTGAACCCCACCAAAAATCGCAAATACATCCTGTCTGATAACTGAATAGGGATGTGGAAATAGGCATCCTGCAGGTTGAGATACACAATAAGTCCTTCATCATTCAGTGTCAAAAGTTCCTCAGTTAGGGACTGAATCCTCAATTTCTTCTTGCATAAGAAGAGATTCAAGAACCTAAGGTCTAGGATTGGTGAAGACCGCTGTCTTTTTTGAGGCTCAGGAAGTATTAAAAGTAAAATCTCTGTTGTTTCTCCTGCTAAGGCAACAACTCCACTGCTTTCTTCTGCACCAGGGATGCCAATTCATGCTGCAGGATGGTCAGATGTTTTTGAGATTGGAAATAATGATGGGGAGGCATTCTGGAGTGGGTGGGGTGGTGGAGGTTGCTGATGGAAGGATAAAATCTATTTCACTTTTCTATTATTCACTGCCAAACCACTGCGACTTTCCTGGTGGTGCCTGGTAGGAGGACTGAAACTGCTTTTCACTGCCTTTTCCTCTACCTCTGTATTGACAAATGAGGGGATTTGGCTGCTCTTGATGGGCGGGTGATGAATACTGGTGTATGTAAGGATAACCCATTGAAAAAGGTCACAGTTTACAAAAAGTGCCTCTCGTGGATGCTTGGAGATCTAATGACCCAGCTGTAGCTCATCCTTCCAATGCTTGGTCAGCCTTTCAGCCAAAAAGTTTATCCCCGTAAAGAGGAGAGAAGCCTGAGGAACTGAGCCAAGCATGTTTCCTTGGGGAGACAGAAAAGATAATTAAGCCTGGGTGGTGAACTCCTCTCTGTTCGCAGAGTTTTTGGCACTCCGCGGAGCTCTACGCCCATTGGAGTTTTTTCCTCGCTCACGCCCGCCAACGGTAAGTTGGTGAGCGCGAGAGAGGAAAATCCAACACTTCCCTGTGAGATTTCTCAATACAGGCAATCGCGGATGGTCACTACCGCTTGTGTTGAGAAACCCTCCGTTAGCGTTGAGGAACCTGCCTCTCGTGTAGAACTTCTTCTCAAGCGGCAGAAAGAAGCAGCGCCCTCTTGCACTGTGCTGATGCTGATCACGCTGATTTTACAGCACAGGATAAACACCTGGTACTAAAAATCAATACAAACAGCGGAAGGTAACCCACTCCTCAATTCGCGGAACTCCGCGTAGCTTGGCTTAGTTTTTTGTCACTTTGCGGACTTCCGCGTGGATCTCCACTAACTTCACCCAGGCTTAGAGCTAATGGGCCTTGCTATAGCATCTAGCCTGTATTATGTGACAGGCAGCATACAGTCCATCACGAACTATCTCAGCAAAATGTGGTTTAGTGGTCAATCATAGCAGTTATATCCCAAAGTGAGTGAGGGGATTGACTGAGAAGACATCTTGCAATTAGGAATCTTAACCCTAAACTCCCTAAGGTAAAATCTTTCTTGACTAATCCCTCTAATTTCTTAGACTCTCTATCAAGAGGATGTGTGGGGAAATCGCCTGGGATGGGTCATTAGCTGTTGGTCAATATCTCCTTGCAATACTCTGTTTGCTGCAGGTGTAATGGTAGGACATGACCACAGCTCCTTTACTGCCTCTATGGTTGCTTCAATAAAGGGAAGCAGGGGTTCATGCATTGGAGCTGAGTTTTGAAGTACATAACTCGAAATATTATGACGATGTACTACTAAAGGGAAGGGGTAGTTCCAGGGTCTCTGCTGCTTTTGTTAAAACTAAATGAAAAGAGGCTACTCTGGTGGTGATGGAAATGGAGTTGGATCAGTATCAATTTCTGGAGAACTGTCAAGGTGTCTGTCTTACTGATTAACTGTTTCTATTGAACCTTTATCCATTTGAATGCTGGCCTGCTCTCGATCCAAGCCTGAGCCTAACAGCTCATGAACACGATCCCAATAAACACTTTGGATGTCTACGCTATATAGATCTTCCTCTAGGAGCCTTTGCATTTCCCTTCTTGACAATTCTTTTTGACAAGGGGTGGAGGAGAATGCAGTATAATTTGGGGTGTCAAAGGCTCAAAGGTCACAATCATTATCAGTTTTGGTGCCAGAGTCGGTGCTGGAACAACAGCTAAACTGGAACACGGTGTCGGAATAGCACTCATTAGAGGGCAAGGAGAAAGTGGACACAATGGAGCCAAATGGACTTTCAAATGAAACTGTAAGGGCAAGTAGCATGCCAGGGGGTATTGCTGCCTTTTGGAATATCTGAAGCCTTGCTTGAAGACAAGATTCTGGATCCTTTCCCGATGATGGAAACTCTGGGTAAATCGGTGTCAGTATTGAGGAAGGCTGAAGCAGTAGGGGTATCTGTGTCAGCACCAAAGTAAGCAAAGCTGGGAAAAGAGACAGTTCCACTAACTGAGGCTCCAATGAGCAATGTGGATGGGGAGAAGAAGTTATGGAGTCCTATCCTTGGATCTGGATCTCCCGAAAGAAGAAGAATGCTTCTTTTCCTTGTTTTTCCCTTGAAGTAGATGAAAGGTAGGAATAGGAAGGAGATTTTGAGCCTGCCCTGGCCGCAGAACAAGATCTAATATGTTGATGACTCTTACAGTCATCCTTTGCCTTCGCCACATAAATCTTGGCCACTTGTGTTTTTTATTGTATTTGGCTCAACCTGAGAAAAAGATCAATGAACTATGTCTGGAGCTTAGGCACCAGGAACAGTCAGTGTGGATCCTTAATGGACAATTGTCTATTACATTTTGACAAGGCTTGAACCCTGACTTTTTAGGGTGCGAGTATCACTAGCACTCCACCAAATTTCTTTCCTCACGTGAGACGAAGAGAGAGGCTCGAATTGCCGTGTTGGCAGTTTCTTGGCTCCCTGTGACATCACCACAACCTCACTTCTAACATCTGTATAAAGTTAGCCACGCCTCACAGCACCAAAGATCCATGGCAAAAAATTACAGATTCAGTGTTGTCTTGGGATATTCAAAGTTGATGAATCTGTAGATAGAAGTATCCATCTGAATGGAAGTTAATCACTGTCTGGTCTACTAGAAAATATGTTTTTTCGTGGTAGCTATAAAAGGGGAATGAACTGATGATACATTTGGTTGTAGCCTTCTAAACTTTTTTGGACTTTTTTTCAATAATTTAGCAATTACTGAAATATAAAAATGTAATCATAATCCAGAATTGGAAGTGTGTGACCCTGAATTAACACTAAACTTTGCAGGTTGATGGCAAGTGTAATTAATTTAGGCATTATAAGGCGCTATTCAGCACAGCTAAGGTTTGAGCTTTGATGTAAATACTTCATTCAGAGAGCCATTTCAGCATGTAAGTCTGATTTACAGGGGTGCAAATATGAGAGCAAGGTTGTCACAAAAGATGACCATCCAATTGCAAATCCTTTTCCTTATTACCTCATGAAGGCATGATTTTGCATGCTAGTAAATCCCAATCACACGGTGGGGAGTGGCGCTCTCTGCTAAGTTTGGGAACAGTCCGGAACTCAAGTAAATTTGGCATTCTCAAACTCCTCTTGGACCCATGCAATCCCTTGAAATGGTTGGTGATTTCCTCTGGACAAAGGCAAGAGTAAATCCAAGATGTAGGGAATACTCCACAAATCTGTTGTGGGTGTGAGGAAGGGGAATTCTCCAATTACAAAGTCTTTCTGGTGGAAAAAACAACGAACCCAGACACAAAGGAATTTCACTGCGAGTAATTATAGAACACATACCTTTTTTTATAAACACATTTTTATTGTTTTTATTGATAATAAACAGGTTCATTCTCACACGGTTAATGGTCAAGTACAGCCAATAGCTACACAGAACCCACAATAAGCATCTACATATCAGTTCAAACCAGAAAAACCCCACCAATTGTTCGAATATTTCTTGTGTTTATGTGGGCAGCCCCTTGCCAAACATAGTGGTTCTTCAAGCTTGGCGCACCAATCCTTTACCCTGTGCCAGGCCGACAATACGGGGGGATTTCTTGAGTTCCATACCCAAGCAGTATCTCACTTGGCCAGCAAAGTTCCCAGTCCAACCAGTGCACATTCTCTACCACTCCCCAGCCCACCATCAACCCCAGTAGGGCCAACCATAGGGTAGATCAATTGGAAGTTCCAGTACTAGTGAGAGTGCAAAAGATGGCTGCCCAGTACTTACTATAATCCAAAAAGGGAGGGACCGGGGTTTTTATTTAAGGAGGTCCAATGTACATACCCCAAAGGACTATTACTGAAAAGGGTACAGAGTTCCTCGTATACAGGAGGGAAGAGAGAGGCTTAACCACCCGCTGGTTATCAGGAAGTAACCGATGGAAGACCAGGGAAATTCCCTTGGTGGAACTAGAGCTCTCACACAACCAGCAAGCTAGGTGTCATGCTTCATCATATGAGCAATGCCCCTCGTCAAGTCGGCGCTGCAATCCTTGACGAGCTCCCGAAACCAGGGCTCTTTGTCGGGGATCTTTTGTTCCTGCCGATATGTGCTTGGGGGTGAGGGGCCTAGTGTAATTGGATGTAGCAGAGAGTGAAGTAAAAAGGGTCAGTTAGTCCTAATTGATGCTTTATTCAGAAGGTAAACTACCCTATTAAAATGGTGTAGAGTGGCTAGGTACTAGAAATAAGGTGTCTAGACGTAAAGCTCTACTCTAGAAGATCAACATGTTTCTTGCCATGTATGTCAGAGGGATCTGGGCAATTCATCAGGATCAAAAAACTGTCTACATTACGTGGTAACGTGAATCCTACATCCCACGTCCTAGGTCTCTGACCTGTAGAGATAAAATGAAATAGTAAAGGATATAACAACACAATCTCTTTGTACTGTTCACAATGTGTAAAGAATGGTGTGGCAAAAATCACTGTGCTAGAAGTGGTTTAAAACGAATTAGTTGTAGTGCAACGCCTCAAAGGGCCAGATGGAGGTGGGAGGAGGGAGTCGTGAGGGATGGTTAAGTATACAACTGCTAATTAGCTGGTAAAGCTCTGTTGACGACACAAGGACACACTCACCTAGTCCGTTAACTAGAATTACTAGCAACGGTGCTGGCGGCTGTTAAAAGGACACCGATTGGGTCCTGTAATAAATGGGAAAGTACCAGAAGTAAAATAAGGAAAAAGGGTTAGTGGTCACGCGAACAAATGGATGTAGAAGTAAGCGTCTCAACCGAATGCTGGGAAGTCGATCCAGTCGACCCAAACCAAACCCAACCCAACGAGAGAGCAAGTCGGAACCGGAGCCCAGGACACGGAGTCTGCCGAGGCACACGGAAACTGACAAGATCAGTTGGGTGGGGAAATGAATGACAGTTCTCGATCGCCAGCAAACAAAGGTTGTTTGAGGAGTTGGGGTCAAATACTGGATAATGTACTCACCAGCGTGAATATACGCTTTGCCGGAAGACCTACCCAAACCGCCAGGGACCGGGGTGGTAAGCAGTGTAAGTCGGCACGGCAAGATATACTCTGCATGAAAGTACACCGTGACGTCTAAGGTTGCGTCTTCACGTTACGTAGTGACGTATCAAGTTGCTAAGCAAATGATAGGAGAACAGAAGCGTATGGGTTGTTACGCGACCGTGTAGGGTACGTAGAGCAAATCACAGGTTTGTGAAAAATGGCTCTATGGCAGCTAGACTTACGTAACGTTATGACATATCAAGTTGCTAGACAACGGAAAAGGGACTGAAGTGTAGGGATGCTACGCGACCGTATAGGAAGGAGATCCTCATTGGGCACGAAGAGCCAATCAGTAGTTTGAGGTAACGCTTAGGTATCTAATCTTACGTTACGTTTTGACATTTCAAGTTGCTAGACAATGGAAAGAAACAAAGGCGTAGGGCTGCTACGCGACCGTATTGGAAGGGGATCCTCATAGGGTATCTATAGTAAATCCAAAGTAGTGTACAGCAACGCTGTGGCATCTAATCTTAAGACACAGGATCTATCGTCTCATTCGAGACAATAGATCCTGTGTCTTAAGATTAGATGCCACAGCGTTGCTGTACACTACTTTGGATTTACTCTAGCAGTACTTACTAATCTGCTGGCAGGGCCAGACCACATGGAGGAAGTCTGCTTCCTCCGTCCGATATCATGAGCAGATGGAGGTAGGCCAGTGATTTGCCCTCCATAGGAGCAACCTCCACACTTGGAGCACCACCGTAGAGGGCTCTAGGCAGGGAGAATGGGATCAGTGCATAATGGAGCAAATAGCAAAATGTTGTCAGAGCCCATAATAGCCACCTCAGTGTGAAAGGCAGGGTCCTTCTTGGCCCCCAAAACCATTTGTTCAAAACAACAAGTTGTGAGTCTAACATCTATATCCTCCCTATCCCCATTGAATACACTTCCCGAAAGTGATATGCAGGACTTGCTGGATTCATAGAAATGACCGGACCCTGGCCTGAACATCCTGAACCACTTTGGTGGTATCGTGTGTGGGACATTTTTGAGTATGTATATGAAACATGGAAGCAGCATCATTTTAGAATGCACAATTCAAGTCAAGATGTTGAGTGGGAGGCGTGCCTATCTGGATAGGTCTCTTCGCATCCTGGAAACTTAATTATCAAGGTTGAAGGTCCATGTTGGGGGTGAGGTAGAGGAGATCCATAAATGCCTAGGTACCAGAAGCTAAGCCTGCAGCCCAGGATCTGGGTATTTCAATTTGATGCTCCCGCATCCCTATATAGGGGCCCCAAGAGAGACTTGGACCAATTACCATGCAGACCTGAGACCTGCCCATACAATTCTACCATCTTTAGCAGCCGTGGGCCAGTGGAGCCCAGCCAAGTCAGGAACAACAATACATCATCTGCATATAGCTCTATGCGATCATCTAGCCCCTCCCCCAGTAGAACCCAAGCACTTGTGCATCACATCTCACCCACACTGAAAAATGTTCCATCACCAGAGCGAAAAAGAAGCAGGGACAAGAGTCATCCTTGTCTGGTGCTTCATTGAATCAGGAATGTGTGGGAGACAGCTGGGTCCGTGGGTTAGCCACTTGACGGCACGTTCGATCGGCATCAGATGGTATTCACTATAGCCTTACGTTTCACTTTTCCTGCATTAGAGCCATTGGAGTAGATCCCTCGACATTTTCCCTTGAAGAGAACTCGATCCCCATCTACCCTTGGAGATATTTCCTGTGCAGCACTTCTTCTCTACGATTGAGAGCTTAAGTAATTCTCATTTGATTAGCTGTGATTATTTATAACTTTCTCTGGACACATCCTCCTCATTATTTTTGTATCCACATTGTGACCCCACCTCTAGACCACCGGATTTTCTGCTTTATTTGTATTTTAATCTCTGGTGTAACTCTATTGAACTTACATTTTGAATCCATACCACAACTTCCTCTGTGTACTGTTCCTGAGACAGTCCCTAGAGCCCTGCATATACACTATATTATGTGTACTTTGAATGTTGATGGTTATCACAAGGCCACAATTTAAAATTATGAAGTCTGTGCCCTGATGAAGGAAGTCCCAAGCAGTGGCATTTCCGAAACGCGCGTTGGCGCTTTCACCTCTTTTGTCTTTATTGTTTTTTGTAATTTGTTTATTGTTGGCTTTGTAGTTTCTTAGTGTCTTATTGCTGTATCTATGTTTTTTAGTCTTGGTCCATTTGTTAGTTAGTTGGTCATTTGTTTAGCCTTGTCAATTTTACTTTCTCTTTTTTTCAGGGTTCTTCTGTCTCGCCATCATCTGATTGTTGTATATATGAATGTTGTCATTTATCATGTGTGTACATTTATGTATCAAAAATATTTATGCATATGATATGTTTCTGGATTTATTGTTTTTAAACATTTATATAAAAAATCAATGAACTATGAAAACATGATGAATAAATAATTGTGACATTAGTTTTTCTGTGGGTGACATTTTTATATTTGGAGTTATTGCCCGTACAAATTATCTGTAGTGGGGGGTTTCGCTAATGTTCTTCATGTGTGGTAGACAGCAAAATTAACCCACATGTACGATCTAGGGTTAGCATAAAGAACTTGTATGTAGGAGATGAACTTCGACCTTAGTCCAGTATGTCTTAGATATCCCAGAGAAAATCCCAATCCAGGCAGTCAAAAGCTTTTTCAAAGCCTATAAGCAGGAATGCACACATATTTGTGAGTCGGTATGGTACCGCCGTATGCACCCTGCATATGCAAAGTCTCATGCTCCGCTTCAGCATGAAGCCGCATTGGTCTGGGTGCACCAATGCCGCTACAACCTTGAGTAACCTGTCGGGCAGGACTTTGACATACAATTGAACTTCAGTGTTAAAGAGGGAGATTGGGCGATATGATACAGTCCTCAGGGGGCCATCCCTCTTTGTGCAGAACGACTACTGTTGCCAGGTCCAGTCCCTAAGGAAAGTCACCCTTCTCCACCACCTCGTTTTATATAGCTAAGAGCGGGTAAGATAGGACCTCACAGAGCTTCTGATAATACTTCACAGAAAACTCATCTGGCCCCGGTGTCTTACCTGCGTTCACCTTGGTAAGTGCTACCCCCTCTCCAACATGAGAGGTTGCTCCAAGTCCTCCCTCTCTGATCTTGACAGCATCGGTAGGTGAAAGTCCGTGATCATTGGTGCAGAGAACTCTAGAGGTGGTCTCCTCTGCTTTTCAAATAGATTCTGATAGAACTTTACAAAGACCTCTGCAATATCTTTTGCCCAGGTGACGTTCCCCCTGACGGGGTCCACAATGCTTGGGACCACCCTCTCTGCTGAGCCACTTGTAGCCAGCCAGTAATGCAGTTTATTAGACTTATCTCTCTGTACACTGAACTGCATGAGGAGATTCAGTATTAATGCTCCCCATTGAGGCATATTTGTCCCAGGGATGCCTTGTCAATAGCCAGATGGTGACTTTCAGTCTCGTCTTGTTGCGCTGCACGCTCTAGGTGTGCAATTGTCACCTCCAGTTTGGTAATTCGAAAGGAGTCATCCCTTTTTTTTGCCCTAAAGTGGGAGCTCGCAACCCCTTTCATATAAGCTTTCTCAGCTTCCTAAAGGGTGCCCCAGGATTCCACAGACCATGTATTGAGCTCAAGGTAGGCGGTTAGTTACTGCGATAGGTAATGTGTGACCTCTCTGCCACGCACCATGCACAGAGTCACCCGCCTCGTCAAATTGTAGAAGAGGGACACCCCCAAACCCGGACACCATGGTTGAATGATATGAAATACACCTAGG
This sequence comes from Triturus cristatus, assembly GCF_964204655.1. NCBI lineage: Eukaryota > Metazoa > Chordata > Amphibia > Caudata > Salamandridae > Triturus > Triturus cristatus. Next base: position 141,966,905 of record NC_140595.1, on the reverse strand, counting down.
TAGGTTCTGTGCTCCTGTCATGAGCAGAAGATCAGTGGGTGTGAGCAGAAAGATATCGATCTCTTTTTGTGGGTCGCGGAGGTTTATGTGTTCTGCTACCCTGGGTTTCCAGGTACACCAGGCATCACAAAGTTGAGATAATGGATTCCCATGCCGCCAAGTGCAACTCCATCCCAAGGGTGGACTCATCTCTCTCAGACCAGTCTTTCTGGGGGTCATCACCATGTAGAAGTCCCCTCCAATGATCGTGCACTCCTGTGGCAGCTGCGACAGCACAATTTGCTGTGTTTCAAGCATCTCCCTTTTCAGCTGGGGTCAGGGGGGTATGTAGACGCTAAGCATGGTGTATGCTTTCCCAGCAACCTTGCCCTCCACTGTCACATATATGTTGTGTGTATCATGTTCTGTGTGGGATACCACCATATGCACACACTTATGTAAGGGATGGCCACCCCCCTGGAACCCCTTAAATAAGTCATGCAAAATACCCTATCTTACCTATATCTGGCAAGGAACGAACATTTTGTGCCCATCAGGTGTGTATCTTGAAGGAGTAGAACATCTGGGCTGTGCTGCTTCACGAAATAAAGGACAGCCCACACTTAGTGCGATCACCCAGCCCATTGACATGTCAGGATCTTGAGGTGTGTCATGGTGAGTGCAAAGGCATCAGTACAAGCAACATGGCATCAAGGTGAGACATCTCTACGGCGTGACTCATGTATAGGTTGAGAAGGAACCGTGGCCAACTGGGTCAACCCCCCTTCCCCAAACTAATTCCCCTCACCAATTACCCCTCCACCACACTTTCCCCCCAGAAGCACTTGTTGCCTCAAACATATGTAACATTAACAAACTATTAGAACTTTAGGCTGTGTCGTGCATATCATCCCCCCTCCCCCCCCCCCCACCCGGATGAAGGAAATGTAGGAGCAGAATTCTGTATTGCTGGTAGACTAAAAGAGTGCAGGTTGTCGTTGCCAAACATGAATCAGTTGCCTAGTTTCTCCAATGGGAGCCCAGGATGTCAGCCTTGGTAGACCCACAGTCCTGCACTGTCATGTTTTTTTTGTGCGCCTTCCTGCTCTCAGCCTGGGGCTCTGGGACCACCCGTTCCACGTCCAGGCCTGATGATTCTGAGGAATGCTGCGTTTGCCCCCATTTCCGCCTGGAACCTCTGCATCTGTTGCAGACTCTGATATGGGCCCAGCTCCTTCTTCCTCACCTTGTGTCAAGGTTTCCCACTCGGAGGAGGGGTGACAGCCCAAGGATCTTTGCTCCGCAGCCCCTTCCTATGTTGCCTCGGATGTCCCAAAAGAGATTGACCTGGCCTCGTGAATGACCCGTAGCCTGGACAGAATTAGAAGCATTTAGTGGAGCTTTAATATCCTGAGTTTTTGTTAGGCCGCCGCAAAGCACTTGGATTGCGGCTGCACCTGTCTAGTATAGCCACACCAGGATCCTAGATGATTGATATCACACTCAGTCACCCTCCCATGCCACTCCAAGGATCACGTCTGGATCCCTATAGTTAAGGACTTTGACTATTATAGGGCGGCAAGGGGCCACTGGCAGAGGTGGGTTCTTTCGATGACAAAACAAGATGATAATTTTTCCTTGGGGCCCATGTCACAATCCAGTCCTCCATAAATGTCTCTGGAGGTGCCCCTTCTACACCTTCCTGGAAACTTACAAATCAGATTTTATTCCTGTGGGCCTATTTTTATCATCTTCTGCACGATTCTTGAAAATGTGAGATGCTGAGGTTAGACAGCTAATGTCATCCTGTCCACAGTTTTGTGGATGTCTTCCCTCAGGAGTGCAACATCTACCCCAACCTCCCCCATCTTGGTCTCCAGCACGTCTCTTGAAGCTTGGATGGCCTGTAGGAGTTCTGATGCGTCTGGGGTTCCCCCTCGCTGTGTAGCAGCATCATCATCTCCACCAGATTTATTAGCTGGGGGGCCCAGGAGCTATCAATTTTTGTTTGTCCTTGGTGCCAGTGGTCCTTCTCTCCCCATGTTAGCCTACAGCTCTACCCTCTGCGCTCCTTTTGGTTTTTGGGTACTCTAAGTAGGGGAGCTACTTCCAAGGACTGGTAGTCCTGATGCACCAATCAATCGGGCCTCTTAGGAATGTAGAGGTCCTGATTGCCAGTGGCACACCTCGGCTCCCTTCCCTTTTTCAAGCAGCCCGATCTCCATACAGTCAGTCGGTATCTGGACCTCAAGAAAGCTCGTCTGTGGGTCTGCCCTTCTGCAGCAGGCCCCAGGTATGTGAGAAAGCAGTAGCTGCAAGGCTACGGAGCTATCCTCTAGCTCAAGGCAGCAGATCAGTGTCTGGGGTACCTGCTCCTCATTGGCAGGCAACCCCTGGGCCCTTCAGGCTTGTACCTCAGGTAATCTGTGTCATCCAAGCCATCTACTTGTCTCCAGGAAAGCCCGCACCAGGAACCACTCCCGCAATTCTGGGACTTACCCCTGAACTCAGTTGACCTTCCTGTCGCCACCTCAATCACCACCCGAAACAGTTGCAGCTGCAATGCGCCAATCTTGTGCCCCAGGTGCGCTCAGTCAACCGGACCTCCCTGAAACATCCTCTGTTCCTCTCTGCTGTGACGTCGGAAGAGACATTTTAAGGCATGGGCTAAGTGGGCAATTGACCAGCGCCCCATCTTCCAAGGGGCCCCCTTGGAAAGTGAACCTTCTTTCTATTAGACATCTGTCTAGTCAAATTCTCTATCTAAACCTCTCTCCCTCTCTGCCTACATTTTTCTCTGACTGTATCGCTACACAGTATCATAAGGATTTTTGGGGTCCTAGCAATACATATTTAAACTGTTTTATTGTGACCCTGTTAAAATTTAACATACAACTTTGCATTATTTGGCATCGTGCAGGCTTGAATTGCCAGCAAAGGAGTAATAAAATGTTAATGTGTTCCCCGTAGAGGGGCCCCCAAAATATTTCTTGCCAAGGGTCCCCAAATTCCTTAAGCTGACACTGCTTTTCAGCCTTTCAGCACCTCAGGGACTTCAGTGCTGGCGTCGACTCCACCACTGCCTTCCTGACACCGCACACTGCCTCCTGTTCAGGGAGATACATGTCCAGGGGGAAAGCCAAGTGCGGCTGCGCTGTCTCCTCTGGGATTTGTAATAGTTTGCCACCATACCGGACAGCGCCAGGAGCATTTCGCTACACACTTCTTCGCCCTTGGGCGTCCTGGGGTAACAAGCAACCAGGATGCAGCCAGATTTTCATGCTAGGGAGGCGTGGAGGCTCAATAAAGGCCATCCGCCATCTTGCCATTCACAGGCCACACACCAACACATACATTTACACATGCGGAAATACCTCCAAACAGGCAGAAGCAAGTAAAGTGCCCTTAATTTCAGTGCTTTCTGTCAAATGAAAACACTGGCCAACAGATTAAAGCTCTATATGACTGACTTAGTCCACCCAGATCAAGTGGGCTTTATGCCACATAGAGCCTCACGCCATAATATTCGGCGTATTAGTAATCCCATGGCCATGTCTGACCACTTGGAGAGGCCTGCAGTGGTCTTGTTGGCTGACATAGACAAAGCTTTCGAATCAGTCAGCTGGGCATATTTTTTCACCCTCCTTAGACATCTTAATTTTGACTTGCGGTTTTTATCTTACATTCACCTTTCTCTATACAGATTTGGCTGCCTTGACCGAGTGGCAGGTATGGTCTCAGCTCCATTACGGATTCATAGGGATACGAGGTAGGGGTGTCCATTGTCCCCTCTGTTGTACGCACTTGCCTTGGCGCCCTTAGCTGCATAGGTGAGGGTGGACGCCCAGTGGAGAGGTTTCAAATGTTTGGCCACAGTTTCTGATAGGATAGCACTATATGCAGACAACGTTTTATTCTTCCTTACAATTCCAGAGACTTTTGGGCCCACATCCTACACATAATGCAGATTTTTGGTGAGACAACAGGGTTATATATCAATGTTGAGAAATCTGTGGTATTCCCCATGGGAGGATCCGCTGGAGATATGGGATGGGCTGCCGGGTTCATACTGGCTACCACTGGGACCAAATATTTTGGGGTATTTCTCTCCACAAATTCCAGTTTCTCCTGGGCCCACAACATTGGCCCTCTTTTGTCCCGTGTCAAAGAGGAGGTGAAGACTTGGGCTTCATTGCAGTTATTTCTTCTCTGCAGATCTGCTATTTTAAGATGGTCTCACTTCCCCGCTTGCTTTACCAGCTTCAGAACTTCCCTTTCATTATCCCAGCAACCTGGTACCGACAGATTAACTCAGTTTTAAATCAATTTCTGTGGCGCGAGGGCATGTGTGTGACTGTCCGATCATGTTACAAGTCAACGTATTTTGGGGACATTGCCGTGGCTGATGTCCAATCATGCTATTTGGCCTCCCATGTACTGGTTATTAATGATTGGTGGTACTGCGCCGAAGGTGATCCAGCATTGGCGCGGTGTAGAGATGGGCAAAGTCCCACTCCTTGACCTCTTTACAGTGGGAGGGGACTGAGCTTCCTCCCCCCTGCGGCGCAGGTTGTCATATGTGTCTGGAGGCACTCTCTCAGAAGGTTGGGGTAGTGGGGGAGATTAACGCTGAAAACTCCCTTATGGCGGAGTATTTTCCATAAATAAGTGTCCTCATTGTGTGGGTTCCATAGAGGGGACGACATAAGGATAACCACTCTATGCGATGTTATGAGGGGCGTAGTATTGAAATCATTAATGGAACTACAAGAAGAGTATCAGCTTCATCGCAGTCACATATCCTACTGGTTGTGTGGCAAACAGCTCTTACCAGAGTTTAACCCGTTGGAAGGCAAACTAATAATGGGCAACTTAGGTACTCATAAAATCACACAAATCTATCAAACATTGGTCACAAACAGTTCCACAACTCTATCCACCCTCCGGGCGACATGGCAGGGTGGCATAGAAGAGTCTGGTGAAGAGGACTGGACAGTGTGGAGTTGTGAGAGGCTGCAACGCTTCTGGCTTGGGGTGACATCTAGCCTGGCAGAGGTCCTCTCCTGGGAAATCCCATTCGACCCTAAATTGATCAACCTTCACTGCACATAGGGAGTGGCGGTGAACCGCTGCAAGCGGCACCTTTTATTTCTTGGACTCACACCCTCAAAGAGAGACATTGCCAGAATGTGGAAGGCTGACTTTCTGAACCCCCGTTGTTCCCTTTAAGAGGGGTCGGAATCTTAAAGACGACTTAGTCAAAGCCATGACATGGGACTCTGAAGGTAGTTCAGAAAGCAAAAGCATTCATTTTGAATTGGGTCTCCCTGCCATAACCAAACATTTCAAATGCCAGACTTGATCCATATGCAGACAGTTCACTAACACAAAGGAATTCAAACACAGCACAGTTACACACAAACGTAGACAGTTCACTAACTGCAGTTCTATGAATGTTGTGTTTGCAATTTGGTGTTCCAGTAAGCTTTTGTACACTGGACAAACTACGCAAAAGATTAAGACATGCATCTATTAAATGCAAGACTGGTAATGTGCCACTTGCACCACACTTTATATTAAAAAAAGCACTCAGACAAGGATCTGGTGTGGTAGATGATTGAGAAGGTGCCTTTCTCCCTGGGGTGGCAATTTACAACAACTACTAACCAAAAGGGAATGCCGTTAGATTTAAGATGTGATTCTGTCGATAAGGGTTTAATTACTTTGGATAAATGGAACAACATGATCGCTATGTGATTTTCTTGTTAAATTAGTTTTTAGTCATTCGCTCATATAATTCTAACGTTACATGTTGAGACTTTTTGAACAGACTAACCCTATTCTTGAGTTATTTTTTTTTGTTTAAATTTTAAATACATTTTCCAAATCTACAGCATGGCTTTAGTGTATGTGGTTCCTATTGATTCTTTGTCCTGTCTCATCATTCCTTTTTGCAACCTGGGTTTATTCTAATGTTTCCTTGTTTTGTGCACCTTTGAGTGCACTTTTTCCAACCAGGACTTGTTTGCAACATTTTATTAAACGCACACAACTGCAGTGCTGCACTGGCCTAACTCTGTTGAATCATTGTGAATGCATCTACCCACTTCCTGTGTCAACCCAGTGTTATTTTAGTTTACGCTCTAGTTTTCGAATGCTTCTGCATTCACACGGTTACACCCTAGGTCATTACATTGTTACCTTGGAATCAGACGGATTCTGGGCTCTCGCTCCACCAATTAGATCTCTATAACTGTTGCGGTTACCAGTCCTTTTCCTCAGAAACCTTAGACCTTTGTGCAAAAACATGACAAGAATTTCCACATACCTACAAAATTCCTAACTGCAAGGTGTCGGATTGGTTTGTGTGATCCCTTTAGCTAATTCTGGTTTTTTACCCAATTGCACTTTACTGCTGGGGTTTTTGAGTCCATAGTCTAAAGTCAGGACTGACTTAAAGTGGGACGTTTGCCGTGGGGACACGTGGCAGCTATGAATATCCACACAACAGCAGCACCACCACCTAATGCAGTCAAGCAAAGAGTGCAGATAACAAGTGGCAATCATGCTTAAAGCATCCATTTGTGTTGCCTTAGAGACAGGGCAACAAATTAATCTGGCACATTTCAAACTTGTAAAGGTTTCACAAGGAAATATGCTGTTGGCAGGGGTGACCACCCCTACAATGTCATAATATGCAGTAACGAGTAGGCAAATGACTCCCAAATGTCCAGGAATTTGTCTTTTAAAACATTTGAATATAGCGCTCTTACTTTTTAATCTATTAATAGTTCCATAAACCAGAGAGCGTCCTGGCATTGTGAGTGTGCGAGGCAATGAGATGTGAGAGGGAGTAACGTCATGTGAGTGCAATTCATAGACTTTCTAGGGCAGATTTACAAACCCCATGCGCCCCCGGTGCATCACGTTGCGTGACGCACCGGTGGCGCAGCCTGCTGAGTGATATTTACAAGTACAGGTAAAGTCATCCTGCCTGACTTAACCTGTGCTTGTAAATATCGCCCCTGTTCACAAAACACTTTGCGTGTTAGGGGCGTGACATGGGTGTTGCTGTGGGTGTTCCCACGCAACACCCATGTCCACTGATGCATTTCCAGATTTACGAGAAATCGTAAATCTGGAAATGCGTCAGAATGCTACGCCACCCTAGGGGTGGCATAGCGAGATGCAATGAGGAGAAATGTTTTCATTTCTCCTCTTTTTTTCCTCTTCCAATGAGTGCTGCATTCTACAGCACACATTGGAAGAGGAAATCACCTCAATTGATTGTTTTTGAGCAGGAAGGTGCCCCTTCCTGCACAAAAACAATCTCCCCACGACGCAGGCATCCTTGCACCATGGTGCAAGGGTGCCTGCGCCGGCACATGGCAGCTGTTTGTGCGCCAAAGCAGGGAAAAGCACAGAGATGCGACATATTGCTGTAAATATGTTGCATCCCTGTGCTTCGAAACTAACGCAGCATTGTTGCATCGCGCTGCGTTAGTTTCTTGTAGATCTGCCCCTCTATGTTTATACCATTCTAACGCTAAGTCCACTGGACACACTGTCAATTGCAGGTAGAAAGAGTATCCACCAGAAAGATTACCACAGTTAAAGTTACTTTTTCTTCTGATGGATTCCTTTACCTGCAAATTCCTCACGTATACAAAAGATTTTACAGTATTACCCTGCCCAAGAGGTGGGTTGATGGAGGACTAGACAAAAAAATCCACGAAGGACCTTGCAAAATGTCTATCTCTGCACACCTCCACATCCAGGAATAATGCTTAACATTGGTGTGCAAGGAAGCCCATGTTGCCACCTTACAGATATCTGCAACTGGAACACCTCAAGCGAGTGCAGAAGAGTTTGACTTAGCCCTGGTGGAATGGGCTCTGATCCCCTCAGGAAGCTTTTTCTTGGCTAAGGCATATCAAGTCTTGATATAGAGTATGATCCACCGAGATAGAGTCCTTTCTATATCGCCTTACCCTTTTTGGCATCGTAGTAGCCGACAAAGAGCTGGTCATCGGACCGGAATTCCTAGGTGCAGTCAAAGTAGTAGTTAACTGCTTGCCTGTGATCCTACCGATGCAACCGTTCCTCCTATTTCGTGGGATGATGTGGAGAGTAGAAGGTCGGCACCATAAGCATTTGGGGAAGTTGGAAACAAATTACCACTCTGGGGTGGAAAGCAGCTCTGATTCGCAACACCAACTTGTATAGGAAAAAAAGGTTGTGAAAAGAGGGTGACAGCTAAGGGCTTGCAGCTCACTAACTCTTGTAGCAGAAGTGATAGCAAGCAAAAACAGTTCTAAGTGTCAACATACCTAGGGTACAACTTTGAAGGGGCTCAAACGGAGTACATATGAAAAACGTAATAACCAGATTGAAGTCCCATTGAGGTACCACAAAGGGAGTGGGTTAAAGATGATTGGTTAGACCTTCGAGAAAAGATATGACAACAGGAGACTTAAACAGGAAAGGCTTATCTGACAGACACAGGAAAGCAGACGAGGCAGCTAAATAACCCATTATGGTGCCAATGGCATCCCATCTAAGTCCTGGAAGGTGTGATTTGCAGTACTTGACAAAGGTGTCCCCCTAAATCTCCAAGCATGTAGGTGGAGTTCTCGGAGATTGTGTTGCAGAACCATTCTCCCAGACTGTGAGCAAAGGTCCGACCTGAGTGAAAGGCAAAGCGAGGATCTTGGGAGAAGTGTAGAAAATCCACATACTACACCCTTCTCAGCTGGTCCGGGACAATGAGAATAATGTGGGCCCAGTTTTGGCGAATCTTGCTGCGGAATCAAGGGTATTAGAGAAAACTTGTAATGCAGTTGAAAGGTCCACCTCACCTGAAAAAAGTGCCCCTAGGTTCCCCTCAATTGATATAGGAGGGCCACGTGCAAAACGACTGGCACTGATTATTTTGAGACCAGGAGAATAGGTCTGCTTGTGAAGTGCCCCACTGGGAAAGATGCCCTGGACTACCTCTGGGAGACGTTGCCACTCATACTCAGCATGATAGCACCAGCACAGGCTGTCAGTTCTGACATTCACAGACCCATCAAGGTGACTGGAGGTGATCTGGATCCAATGGCGTTGTGCCAAAGACCACAGTCTCAATGCTTCCAGTCAAAGGAGTTGAGACCCTTCTCCCCCTTGTTTGTTCAAATAACACATAGCCGTCCTGCTGTATGACAAGATCTGGACAGACCAACCCACGATGGAGTGGAGGCAGTTCCAGTGGGTTGATGTGATGCACCTGCTCCCCCGGAATCCAAGAGACCCTTGATCCCCAGATCCTCCAAATAAGCTCCCAACCCTAAGGGGGAGGAATCCGTCACTACCATTTTCACAGCTGGAGGGAGAGTTAAGGTCATCCCATGAGTCCGGTGCACCTCCAAGCCATTTCCACCGCAGTGCAGGGGAGATCACGATATAGTCCGACAGGTCCCCCGTACTGGAACCACTGGCTGCAGAGGCACAACTGCAGGGCCCTTATGTGTCAAAGTGCATGCGTGACTAGGAGAAAGAATACAGGAAGCCAGAAGACCTAGGCATCGCAGGACTCTTAGGGCTGGAACTCTTGCTTCGCCTTCAAAGATGGAACCAAATCCTGAATGTCTTTTATTCTCTGTGATGAAGGGATGGCGCAGAGAATGGTGGTGTCCAGTACCAACTCTACAAACTGGAGTCATTAGGAAGGCCACAAGTGAGATTTGGGCTAGTTAATTGAAAATTCCAGGTCGAACAGCAGAGATGCTGTTGACTGCAAATGGTGCAGGCACTATGTCCAGTGAGCTGGCATTGAGGAGCCAGTCGTACAGGTACGGGAAAAGGGGGCTGCAATCACTGTATCACCTTCATGAAGACTCGAGGTGCTGACTTCAATCCAAAAGGTAGTGCCACAAATTGGTGGTGCGTAGATCCCTAACACACAATGTATATAAGGGTCCTAAGGGAATTAGTTTAAGGACTACAACACCTCCAATCCCCAAAAGACACAGAAACCAACTAACAGAAGGTGTTAAGTCCATTCACGGAGAACAGAAAGCCACTAAATGCTGTAAGAAAAATGAAAACCTCTTCAAATAGTTAGTACATCACTTGGCTGGAGTTAAGAGTCCATCAGCCCACCCTCATTGGCGGAGCTTCGTCATCTGAGACTCTAAGGGGTCATGGTCTGGGCCCACAATATCGAGCCAACAGGCCCCGCCGAGTGCCCGACCTAATGATCCCAAGATAGAAAAACTCCTGCCACAGTGTGTATTCCAACTTGTGAAGACTCTAATAGTGTGCAGTGCTCAAGTGTGAATGTGCATTAAAAATGACTACGTGGGAAAAAAATATGTTTATTGAAGATTGACCAGGTGTCATATTTAAAAGAACAAATAGTCTTGAAAAAATTGACTGTTTCCTGACTTGGTCTCGTGAGGTCGACATGTTTCAGCCGATGTGGTCAACTGACCCGGCTTTCTTCAGGACCTAAAATGATGGAAGTCAAGGCTACTGCAGGATTAACTTATTTAGTGTATACTAAGTGAAAAACAAAAATTCCTTAAAACAGTGAAAGTATAATCATCAGGTAAGTCTGTGGCAAAAGCCACCCTACCGGACAAGCAACCTTTTGCTCGGATGTAAGAACTTTGTCTTCTTTCCTAGAGGGAGTTAGGAGAATCAAACCATCAGAAAGGCATCTCACATACGAATACAGCATCAGTGACTACTATTCTGCAGGGCCCTTTACGCACCGCACTTATTATAAAAGAACCCAAACGTGGTTACAAATGAGTAATATTTTCAAAAACTGAATTCAACTCACCCAGCTTTCTGTGGGAGGAAAACCTCACCTCACCCGGCTGACTGCTCGCAGAAGGAGGCACCGCTCTGTTAAAATGTAAGGATAAAAGAACAAGTTGCACACTGATACTTGTCCATCTACACTCCTTACAGTATGTTTAACGCACAAAAACCAACAAGTCAATGACCTTGAGAAACCCGCCCCCGCAAGCATGACAATCCAGGTATATGGGGAAGTTATTCCCTTAAGAATTCAGCCTATTAGGAGAAACCCTAATTCTGACATTAAAAAGGATGAACCTTTCATTGACATCTAATGCAGTCACAAGAGGGGGAGAATATTGCCACCCTATATATGGTTTGAGAGGATCAACCTCTCTTTAGAAACCTATACAGTCAGGCAAGGGGGAGAATACTGCAGCCCTATTTGTTGATTCAGAGGGAGATGTAAATATTGCACTGTCTCCTCCCAACCAGCTACATTAAGTTAAACAAAGATGCATCGGTCTTCATCATACAGAACATAGGACTCCCCCTTTGTTTGCATTTAAAAGGGTCCTAGCCTACGGAATAGCCTGGTACACACACGACCATTACCACAGCCTGTACGTACCGTTAACACCTTGTGGTCATTACCCCCGGTACGAGGTCACTATCCCTGTGGCTCTTGTAGTGTTTGTCCTCAGACAACTAAGACCACATCAGTGGACATAGGAACTAGCCGTCACTGGATATTAAACAGTCACACGAATTGTAATTCTGAGTGTGTTATATACATGATCACATGCCCTTGTTCTCTACACTACATTGGGCACACTACACGCAAAGTGAAGCTCCGTATTAGTGAGCATAAGAGCACGATTCGATGTATGAAACAGTCTACTTGCCTTACAGATCATTTCTTGGTCAAACAACACAAAGCTGATGATCTTAGGTGGATCGTGCTCGAACAAACTCTCATTCCCCAGCACATTACAGATACTTCAAGGTTTCTGTTCTCTAAAGAGCAGAGGTGGATTTTCAAATTGAAAACAGACACGCACGGCCTGAATGACAGCATTCCTTGGACCTCCATCTGAAAGTCTGCTTGATCATCTGATTTTTTGTGATCCACCAACGCATTTACATTCTATCAGGGACTTCATCACGAACAACATTCTTAATTACAGTTAGGATTGATGATCAGTATGAACACCCATGGAATTGCATTTATGAGTGCCCACATTTGCAGGAACATCTGATGTACTAACACTCTTTTGAGAATTTTTCCAACATACTTCACCCTAGAAATTGATGGGGCTTTGATTGTATTGTACACCCACGCTTTTGTGCATAGGAGTGTTTAGATTTCACGCAACCTAGACATGAGTCTGACTAGGGATGCCATATCCCCTTTTACACCATCTGTCCCTAGAAATTCTAGAAATATCTTTGTGCAAGATAGATGCGACCTAGAGGAGTGACTGTGAGTGCTGGTTGTCCCTGTGACTTTGTTTAGCTTGTTCCCAATTTGTGTGTGGAGTACATGTCTTGGTGTTAAAGGCCCTCTGTCCAACTTCGGTAGTTACTACCCCAGATCTGACAAACAGCTCAAGATCGGTCACTATTAGACACCTTTCAAGTACAGGCATGGAGATATGAGTATCATCGACATGAGAGTAGACCCCAAGTAGGTGGTAGGCTCACACTGTAGTGGACCGTCGTCATCATGATTTACTCTGTTTGGCGACTTTAACCCAACTAGTTAGGTGAATCTCATTCCATTAGGCCCGACTGGTGTTAGGATTGAGTCATCTCCCTGCGCTGTGATACAATCTGCTTTATGGGTGACACCTGTGGGAGGGCCATTTTTTGAGGACTTCAGTCTGTAGTCCCCTTTCATTTTTGGAATATACCACATCATAGCAAGTGTGTTTAATCCTCATCTCCACTCTGTTGATGCCCTAGTGTATTTATTACTAATAGATGTCCCAGCCTCTATACATTTTTGTGGCTGGTCCCCTCTGGGCGTAACTCTGATGTCAGGATATGTGAGCATACGCTTGCTTCATCTGCACCAAACACAAAGGAAACACTAGTATTTGTGTTTCTAATTGTGTTTTTAATTGCACCCACTCAGCAGATTGGGGTGGTTACCTTATTTCCTTTATATACTTACTTCACGCATGATATTTCAGGATTGGCGTGCTCCTTGTGACCCTCCAGGCGCATGCGCTCGTTATAGATACGACAACCACCGGAGTCGTTCGATCAGTTCTTGTCACGCGCATGCGTGGAAACAAGTGTTCCTACGCGCATGCTTTGATGTGAAGATCTGTATCAAACATCGAGACATCATTGGCACTTTATGTTTTAAATGCACTCCTGTCGGAGAATAAGTTTGGATACTACACAGTCTGATCTAAACACTGGCTGGTCTCAAGCACTGTAATTGATGTTGTCGGGATCAGCGCTCCTAGTAATTTGGTACGCACATGCGCGTGCGATAGACACTACAACTGCTGGAGGTGTCTCGATTAGTCCTTGCCACGCACATGCGTGGAGACGAGTGTCCCGATGCCTGAGCATGCTCATTCAGATGCGTGGGCGCGCAGAGAGCTAAATACCAGCACCTGATTTTTAAACGAGTGATTGTGCTAATTAAGGCTGATATTTAAGGAGCCCCCTCCTTCCTGCAGTCACCTCCCAGACAGCTCGCAGTCTGGCCTGAAGTACCGACGGACAGGTAAGGAGAGGGGAGTCCTATGTTCTGTATGATGAAGACCGATGCATCTTTGTTTAACTTAATGTAGCTGGTTGGGAGGAGACAGTGCAATATTTACATCTCCCTCTGAATCAACAAATAGGGTTGCAGTATTCTCCCCCTTGCCTGACTGTATAGGTTTCTAAAGAGAGGTTGATCCTCTCAAACCATATATAGGGTGGCAATATTCTCCCCCTCTTGTGACTGCATTAGTTGTCAATGAAGGGTTCATCCTTTTTAATGTCAGAATTAGGGTTTCTCCTAATAGACTGAATTCTTAAGGGAATAACTTCCCCATATACCTGGATTGTCATGCTTGCGGGGCGGGTTTCTCAAGGTCATTGACTTGTTGGTTTTTGTGCGTTAAACATACTGTAAGGAGTGTAGATGGACAAGTATCAGTGTGCAACTTGTTCTTTTATCCTTACATTTTAACAGAGCGGTGCCTCCTTCTCCGAGCAGTCAGCCGGGTGAGGTGAGGTTTTCCTCCCACAGAAAGCTGGGTGAGTTGAATTCAGTTTTTGAAAATATTACTCATTTGTAACCACGTTTGAGTTCTTTTATAATAAGTGCGGTGCGTAAAGGGCCCTGCAGAATAGTAGTCACTGATGCTGTATTCGTATGTGAGATGCCTTTCTGATGGTTTGATTCTCCTAACTCCCTCTAGGAAAGAAGACAAAGTTCTTACATCCGAGCAAAAGGTTGCTTGTCCGGTAGGGTGGCTTTTGCCACAGACTTACCTGATGATTATACTTTCACTGTTTTAAGGAATTTTTGTTTTTCACATAGTATACACTAAATAAGTTAATCCTGCAGTAGCCTTGACTTCCATCATTTTAGGTCCTGAAGAAAGCCGGGTCAGTTGACCACATCGGCTGAAACATGTCGACCTCACGAGACCAAGTCAGGAAACAGTCAATTTTTTCAAGACTATTTGTTCTTTTAAATATGACACCTGGTCAATCTTCAATAAACATATTTTTTGCCCACGTAGTCATTTTTAATGCACATTCACACTTGAGCACTGCACACTATTAGAGTCTTCACAAGTTGGAATACACACTTTGGCAGGAGTTTTTCTATCTTGGGATCATTAGGTCGGGCACTCGGCGGGGCCTGTTGGCTCGATATTGTGGGCCCAGACCATGACCCCTTAGAGTCTCAGATGACGAAGCTCCGCCAATGAGGGTGGGCTGATGGACTCTTAACTCCAGCCAAGTGATGTACTAACTATTTGAAGAGGTTTTCATTTTGCTTACAGCATTTAGTGGCTTTCTGTTCTCCGTGAATGGACTTAACACCTTCTGTTAGTTGGTTTCGGTGCGTAGATCCCACCACAAATCACAAGTACTTCTGATGCAACAGCAGGATCAGGAGGTGAAACTACACATCCTGCAGGTCAAGTAACACAATGTAGTCTCCAAGCTCCGACGCCAGTAGAACTTGACCTAGGGACAGCATCTTGAACTTTTCCTTTTTGAGAGAGACGTTCAGGCTACTCTGGTCCAGAATGGGATAGACATCCATCCTTCTTGGGCATCAGGAAGCAACTTGCATAACAACTATGGCCCTTTTCACCCTGCGGCACACCTTTGAAGAGGGGAGGTACCACATCTTGCTGTAGGATGGACAAATGTTCTGGGGGTCAAAGAGAGTAAGAGGAGGAAAAGGGGGTAGGGATTGGAGCCAGATCCAGAAGTAAGGGAATGGTGTAGTCCTTTGTACAGTTTTAAGGATCCACTGGTCTGAAGTAATAGCCTGATGTATATGCCAGGAGAAAGTAGGACACCCCGCCCTCCCACAGGTGCCTCTTGTGGATGGGGAAGAGAACTAGGCCTTCTTCCCTTGTGCAGGGGAGAAAGAAGAGAAAGAGTAGGAGGGTTGCAAGGTGGCTCTGCGGCTATTTCTTTTGTATTGCCAGATGAGCAGTTACGCTGCTTCTGAAGGGCTGGCTAATGCTGTTGTGAAAGAAAGACAGATCCTCTCCCAAAGCCATGAAAGCAGCGAAAGGGCAGATAGTCCTTGTTCAGTGATGGATGTTGAAAGCCTAAGGATCAGGCTGTGGCCTTGCACGCCTTGAAACGCTCCAGTGCTGAGTTGGCCTTGTCTCCAAACAGGCGAACCGGATCAAATGTGAAGTCCATTAGATTGGCTTGGACATCAGAGAAAAATTTGAAGTCCTGAGCCAAGCATGATGCGACCCCATGACAGATACCCATGGCTTGCTGCGACAGAGTCTCCTGTGTCGAAACCAGACTTTATGCTATGCCAGGAAGTATTCTGGCTGTCAGCGATAACCTCCTGAAAATGATCCTTTATGTCAGTGGGGACATGTGGTTGAATCATCTGGGTCATGTACCATGATGCATGGTTGTTACAGGCGATAAGGCATTTTGCACTGATAGATTTAGCCCATACTCCCCGCAGAAAAGACCTTCTTTGCTCCAGGCCTCCGGGCATTTTGACTCCTGGCCAGAGGGGGTTGTTGGAAAGTCACCACCAGATTGTGCTACCGACCAAGAAGCTAGGATGTGAAGCTCTCTGGTTGCGAGTGTGTTGAGATGAAGGCCGGATCTCCAGGAGCACAGCGAGAATGGGGGACCATGAGCTGCTTGACCGCCAGCAACAAGGAGGGCTTCTCCCAGCCACCAGGATAGGTTAAACCAAGGATTCACTAAAGGGGAGAAGGGTTTTGAAGGAGGTTGAAGAAGGCAGGAGAACCTCAGTGAGGAAGTTAGTCTTCGTGTCAATAGCTGGCATCCAAATCATCTGCTGCCTTCAACATGACTTTGTGCAGCAAGACAACCTCCGGCACTGGTGGACCCATAGGAAATTCAATGGACAGTTCAGTAGAGGTATCCAAACCACTTGACGACAAGAGTCCTTGAAAATTAAGAGGTTCCCGGTCATAACCAGCACAAAGGATGTAGCTTATAGGATCTGATTCGTTCTAATAAAACATTGTGGAGACGTGATCTGTAAGCCTCCTCTTCCAAAAGTAGCTGATTCTTTCTGCGAGAGTGGATCTGGGGCTCACCATCAGGCTGTGGCACCAGCAAAGTTTCACCTGAACCCAGAGGTGCAGTAGCATCATAGGCTGTGGTGGCAGAGGCAGAAGTGGAGCTGTCCACGGCATCTGTTGCAGCACAGAGAAATGGAGTGCTGGATCAAAGCGATGAGGGGAAATGACCTTGTTACAACAGTGCAGTGCTGAATGGCATATGCTGGAAGAATAAGAACATTGGCATGCGTGCTGAGGATGCCAGGACCGAACATGCACCAGATGGCATTGACCCTTTTGCAAAAATGGAGAACATCGCGTTCAAGAACGTTGCTGGTTCTGATCCCAGCGTAAGGAACTTTGTAAAACCCGGCTCTGAAGGGTCGTGAGGTGGAGGCACGAAAGGCTCATGGGAAAGATGCCTGTCCGGAACCTGGTCCATAGAAGGAGCAAGCCTGCACAGAAGATCTCCTTTTGCTAGGCCGGCAAGCTCCAGTTCTGGGGGCTAAGGTCCTTTCAGAGAGCAGTGAGAGGATTTACGTCTGGATCGATTCTTCTCCTTTCTCTAATCCCTACTCTTCTTCTTGCCCAAAGAAGAAGAAGATGGAGAACGGGACAATGTCAAGAACACTTCAGACGGTGGTGCTCATCCTTCACCTTGGCCATGAAGTGCTTGGCCTCCCGTACCTTCATGGCCTTTGGGTGCATGGAGAGGCAAGAGGAGCAGGTCGTAGAGTCATGGTCAGACCCTAGACAACATAAACAGATGATATGGGAGTCCATGATGGACATATGTACCCCCACACTCTCAGCATGGATAGAATTTTTTTTTTTTAAGGGCTGGACATGATATTGCAATCTGATTTGATGAATACTGGACTGAGGTTTTAGATTGCATTGTCCAGGTGATTAGCTACTTGGTGAGGAGGACACCACTTGTGCCGCTCTGATATGTGAAGGACATCCCGACCGGCATTCACCAACTAACTGCCATGCTGTTACTACAAGCTACAAGATGAGTAGCCATGAATTGGGGTCACCACACCTACCCACAAGGACTGAATGCCAGATGTATCACACAACCAGAAAAAAACCTAAGACTACCGGCAACGAATGCCAGCAAAATCCTGCCCCAAAGACATCTGCAGACCCTTCAGCGCCTACATAGCATCATGAACGGCTCAGGTGCACTTCCTGGACTGAAAGAGTTTGCACGCCTGAAATGGTGGGTCATGGGTGGGAAGGCGCTATCCCAATGGATCGTATGAATTACCTATTTACTGGCCACTGACTGATCAGTACAGGGATATAATTGAGTATCAGGAAAACATGGTTTGTTCATAAAGAGTGTAACTTGTCTGCATTGTGCATGTGTGTGCAATTTGTCTGCATCCATTCATGTACATGCCCATAGGTCCATTCATCCAATCACTCATCTTTGCATCCACTCCCCTCATCTATCAAATCATACATTCTCACATTTCCCCACTCAACCCTTCTCAAGCTCTCTATTCTGTTGAGTAGCACTATCACTTATTTAAAAAGGCCTGACCCATTGGCTTTATCATTGCTTGTTTCTTTCCACTGATAATGCTTTAAAGCCTCGAGGTGAGCTCGTGACATTATAAGAGAGTTTCTTAGTGAGCATAACTAAGAGCCGTTAAGCAAATCTATGGCGTGAGATGACGATGGCACGTGCCGTACTAGATATAGTGTTGCATGTTACTGAGCTGCCTTGGATGGGGAAGTCTCTTGGTAGGAGTATGAGAGCTTTGCACGGGGGTTATCACCACATGCTACATGCAAAAATTGATCAACTGTTTACTACTTGCAGCAGTGGAACAAACTGCCCGCACCATGGTTCATATTTCATGTAGTAATTTGTATTCTTATTTTTTGTGTCACCTGGAGTGCTCTAGACAATTATGCAATATATGCAAAAGTGGCAGTGGTTTAAGTGATAGAAAATTAAGTTTCTGAAGGTGTTTATTCAAAATATAATTATGAAACATTATTTGACGTGTATCGATATAGCTTGGAAGTTAATACGGTTGTGTTCTATTAGATCATTATTAAAAAATGGTGACTGGAACCTTTTGGTACTGTTAACTCATACTGCTTGTTACCCCTTCTCATCGGATAACTCAACAAAAATTCACAGGGCCTCATTTATTCGTTTTTTCCGTGGGGCAGCGCTGCAGGCATTCCTGCGGCGCTGCCCTAAGGCAAACGAAAATGGCGAGTTTTGTCCTTTTCCCCTGTGCCGGCGCACAATGGGCTGCCGTGCGCCAACAGGGGCTCCTGTGCGCCATGGTGCAAGGGTGCCTGCGTTGCAGGGATGATTGTTTTTGAGCATGGAGTGAAAAACACGGGATTTTTTCCTCTTTCTATGTGTGTTGCAGACTCAGCCGACCTTACGCTTCCCAAATCATAAATCTGGGGCAGTGTCAAAATGCCATGGATGCTGCTGGGAACGCCCCCAGCAATACCCATTGCACGCCCCTTTAACGCAGAAAACGGCCTTAAAGGGAACAATATTTATCAGGCAGCATTAAGCCAAGAAAAAATGGCCTAGTGCCGGCTCACAAAAAGTGACCTTCCGGCGGCACAAGGGGCCTCAATCCTTTCTCCGACATCTCTAAAAATAAATACAGGTGACTGGATGAGATAAGTTGAGATCTCTCCCTCAGGCAATTAGGTTGGAAAGGAGTGGTGGATGGTGCTAGGTTACCCGTTCCCGGGTCAGCCGATCCACTGTCAGAATGGATAAGGCTACATGACCTGCAAGGACCGTTTACTGTTCCACCGGATCAGCTTGCTCATGAAACTACTAATTCTCAAGCATTACATGTGGCTTTCAATGACCTTAGCCAAACTCAGGGCCGGGTCCTGCCGATGCTCAGCACCGTCAGTTCTAACAAGCAAGTGCTGAGACCGGTCCCTAGCTGGCTCTCCTGTTTTTGGACCTCAGGGTGAAAAATACATTTTATCTCTACAGCAGTACCACCAGTGCTTAATTTGTAAAAAATTAAGTGCCCTTCTCGGAAGTCCACTGCAGCCTGCAGTGCTGCCAATGACAGGACCAGCATTACACCTAAGTATCGCACTCCTACAAGTGTGATAATTCAGACTATTTCAAGGCCACACATGGCTATAATATTGGCGTGAGAGGCTGGTATTATTCATTTCAATGCCATTTGACTTAAAAAACACGTTTGTTTTGCACATCTCAAACAGCACCACCATGTGGTTGACTGTCGCTAGAGCCGATGCTGAGCACCTGAAATCACCAGCTCAAATTAAGCACTGAGTACCACCCTTCACTGCCTTTGATGTAACTTCAAAGAGACTCGTTGTAGTTCTTTCACAGTCTCCTTATTTCAGAACTGACACATTTTTTATATTATATACAACGAAGCCATAGTTGTTGCTTATTTATCTTATGCAACTAACAACCATTGTCAAAGCCAATAGTCATGGCTTGTTGTAGGTGTAACGTTACTTGTTGCATAATATATCTGGATGCAAAGACAGTAGAAGAAAAATACCAGTCAGGCAGCACACTATGCTATGCACAGATTTTTTGCTTATGTGTTTTTAAGCCACGCCCTTAATTACATCGGCCACGCCCCTGTGGGAGAGCCCCCTAACTTTTTCATCCCACTTAAAGCCCTGGCCAAACTCCTCCTACAGTGTGGTTGAAATCAATAGATAAAGGACTCCATACCTACGTGAGAGCATGTTAAATTACTTCTGATGTGTGAGTGAGTCATGGTGTCATTTGAGGAGGACTTATTTGCTACAATCAGAGCAGAAGTCTCGGATGATTCAGAAACCTCAAGCTACCATGTTGAGAAATGCCTCCTAGAGAATTTAGTGACTCATATGGTTCCTGAAATCTTTAACTCATTGTGTTAGATTATGCTTTGTCGCCTCCACTGTGACTCACTCTTTACAAACTCAGAGCTACTACTTCTTCCCCTTAAAACAAGCAAAGCCAATAGGTCTTACCTCATTAACCTATTAGCAAAGCCAATGTTTTTTTGATGATGCTCCATACTATCAGAAATAAGAAATTATCAAAGGAAAGATAACACTTAAAAAATTCTGTCCGCGTCATTGCGCTGGCACACAAATCATTACACATGTTTGTGCCAGCATAATGATGCGTCCATCGTTTTCTCTTTCTTTTAATTTACTGATGCAAGATGGGGAACAGCACTTGAATCTGTAAATAAGGAACGAAAAAAATAAAGATTTCTCAGCACCAAAACACTTAATGCACTGTTGAGTGACCAAGAGGCAAACTGTAGCTGCAAAGCCCCATGAAAAGCTTATTAAAAACATCTTTAAAAGGTTTAACACAACTGAGCAGTGGGGAGAAGGAACAGGGAGTTTGCAGTTGGGGGAAGCAATCAGGAGTGCCTGAGAGCTGGAAGCAGTGGGGATTGGACAGAAGGGGGTAAACAGTCAAGATTGCAAGCAGCGTATGAGAAAGAGCAAGAGAGAGAATAGGGGTGGGTATTTGCAGCAGCGGTACATGCAGGTAAGTGCGGTGGGTGGTGAGGCTGAAGGGCGGGGCGGGGGAAGTCGACAGATGACAATAGGGAAAATTAAATAAATAAATAATTCATATTCCCTTCTCTGTCGACATCCCCCCCGCACCGCCCCACCGTGCATACCTGCACGGACCGCTGCTGGTATTTTGGGGGGGAGAAGCATACAACGGAAAACACATGCACTCATAGGGGTTTATTTATACGTACAAATGTCATCACTATCCTTCATCCTTGGGTCCAAATATACATAACATCACTAATCTATGTGCGCATCGCAAGGCTGCTTTTATTATAAAAGTTAAGCATCCCGATAGATTAGTAGAGGAGGTACTTCCGCTGACACCGAGGGTCCTTGCATGCTGAGAAATCATCACGCAGCAACTCGACATCTTGTGAAGCGAGTCCAGTTTGTGACCAAGACATGGTCCTGGACTATATTCCATCAGGTAATGGGTTTGGATCGTCCCTTGGCAGGGATTCTTGGCTCTACACCTACATACACTCTAAGTAAATTTACAGGCGGGTTTTCATAGTAGGAGTACGCCAGATTACTGCCTTGTTTATATGCCTGCATATATACATTTGTTGAGCACCATGGTAGAACTATATCTACTATTTATGCTCTTGGTGCTTGTAATCACGTTTATTTGCTTCTGTCTACTAATCATTGCAGGACACGTATTTTATATAAGAATAAAGTCATTCAATACATAAAATTGAAAACGTCCCACTGTGCATTCTCTGTATATATTCCTCTGAGAATAAGTGAGCACGAGTGACTGAGCAAAAGGTTCTGTACTGTTTCCACGATCCCGCAGGGGACAGGGTTGTCATGTTCAGTGGTTGCCAGAAAACATTTGCTCCCTGGTAGATTAGGGGGCTTATGGTGGCACGGTGAGCTATCTGGTCTATAGGCCAACATATCTTGCGGAGATGTCTGGAATCAGTCTTGACACCAAGCCCTTAGTTTATGTTGTCCAAACAATGCGCAGGTCTTACGGATTGGTAGGAACTACATGACACAATATTACAGTTGTCAAAACAATATACAACCTCTCTGTACAAACAGCCTATCAATACTAATCACAGGGAAAATCTTCTAGAGCCAGATTGGGACACCAACTTCAAAACATTTGCCTACTATAGTAATCTGTAAGATTTAATGTAACAGAATACCTGTCTACATCATGTAAAATAGTATGAAAGCAATCGACCCCTAGAGGCCTGCTGGCTTTAACAAATGCCTTTCAAGATAAAAAAGCCAGGCCCTCTGCCTTGATCATAAATGTGCATAATTTTAAAATCATACCTGTGGCATTGGACGGATATAACTTTAAGTCAACCAATCAGGGCTATCGCATTTAGCATCTGTTGTCTCCATACTAACTCTGGCCTGCTGTGTTGAGTGTAAGTTTTTCCACATGTGTAATATCAGGCATACATTAATAAAACTACAAATATACACAAAATTAAAGTTTGCAAAGCACAAACTAACTTTCTAAGAGGGGCTAAGAAGCATCATTACAATGAAAATCTTCTACAGACAGTTTTGTCAGCCTGGATGACCAACACCAAAACTCTTGCCTACTAAAGTAAACTGAGATTCCAGGAAACAAAATACTTCTCTGAAGGCTGTAATACAGAGTACTGATCATTCGCCTTTAAATGCCTATTGACATTAAAAAATGCTTTTCACAATATATATGTCAAGCCTACTGCCTTTATCGTAACTTTCCATTAGGAAACGATCAGACCTATGACTGACTTGTCACTATCACCAACACAGTCCTATTGTATTCAGCATGAGCTTTCAAACAGACTAAAACATGCAATACAAGCACTCTTTCAGTGGAAACAAATATGTTCGGCCAATCGAATGATGTACTCAAGCCAACCATCTTGAGGGCAGCGCTAATGCTTCTCTCTCAATATGATTTCTGAAGGCTCTTTCAGAAGTACCATCTGGTGCAGCTGTGCTGCAGGCCAGACCTACCAAGCACTGGTAACGTCAACAAGTCTGGCATTGGTTGCCAGCCTTTGTCGGCCGGCTTTGTCCTTTGTTAATGCTTTTTTCTTTTGTCATGTTATTTGAAAAATGTTATTTTGGGGGTCGCTGGGCCTTCGCGGATATAATAAATAAGGTGGCTAATAAACAATATTTTTTATGGCCTCAAAAAGCCCACATTGCCATTCTGGTCCATGGCACAGAAAGAAATTACTTTGTACATGTATGTATTCCTTGTTGAAAGAGCACAATGCTGTCACTCATAGTGTAGTTAGCCAATGACTGAAGCGGGCTGTCTCTCAGCCCCATGCTGCATAGTATATTGGGCAGAAGAAAAATGTGAATGACACAAATGCAGCAGGCGGGGTAGCACTGTGAGACGAAACCACAAGGAGCAGTTTTTTCATTTTCATGAGATCAGAAGCAGTAGTGAGCTGGAGCAGTCAGAGTTCGCAGCAGTAGCTGCTGCTACCGGGGACCTAAGGTAGGGGACGGGTACGAAAAAGGAAGAAAATAAAAAGTGTACCTGAAAATGTCAGTTTGCCGCCTCTCCTCCATCCTCTTCTTCTGTCTCTGGTCGGGCATCAGGAAGCAGCACGAAGCACCCGAGCGCCTAGGCTCCCCTTAGCCAATCACAACGCTGCAGTGTAGCGTTGTGATTGGCTTGAGCACCGTGGTTCAGCGCTCAGATGGGGAATGGGAAACTGGGCATGTTCCTCACCAGGCTGTGCATTACAGCCTGCTGGGGAAGATGAAAAGTGCGCAAGGCTGCTTGGCCAACCCAAGAGGGCCGGCTAAGCAGTCATGCGCACTTAAGGAGAGCAAACCACTCCTCCCCCTGCTCTGGCCAGCCCCGCCCGAGACCCACTAACTGCAATAGGGAAACGAAAATGATAATAACGATACTTTATTAATATTTTATTTTTCCTCTTGAGCAGTGAGGCAACACTCCTCTGCCTTAGGGGAGGAGCCACCACTGGTTTGGAGCATTAAGCAGAGCAGAGCATACACATATGTAGTGTTTGGCCATCCAGCCATCTTCATCGAATAGTCTATTGTTGTGTCTTGAAGTCTCCCAGCCGAACCTCTGCTATATATATATATATATGTATATAATTTTTTTAGTCAAACAGTCTTGACCTAAAAATTATACTGGACAATATAAATTCAATAAACTTTATTCGGTCAACACACCATAAAAGTGCAAGATGCATCAGTTACACTTAAAAAGACAGGATAAATAACTTTAAAAAACACAAACATTCTGTTAAAATTGTAACTGTACAGTGGTTGCCTTAAAAAGCTACTGGTTAATCAGTTTGTATTGCCTAGTACATACATACACAAACTTGATTAAAAACTGCAACACTAAGGATTGTACATTGAGCTATTGCAAAGGTGCTTCCACTGGCATAAGGACACTAGGCCTGGGCGAAAATTTCGTTCAGTTCGCGGAAATTGCGATAATTTGACATTTTCGCGTTCCGCGGAGAGCGCGAAAATGTCAACATTTCCGCATTCCGCAGCTTGGCGATAATTTGTTTCTTGCTCTCGCTGTAAAATAATACATTCTCGCGCGCGATCGCCTTACCTGAATCCCTGCGTTCGCTGACAAGTTTTCTTGATCCGGTCGCGTTCTCCATGAGATGTTGTATTGTTTTTAGCCATTTGCGCTGTCTCGCGACAGTTCGCGCCCGCAGTGACGTCATGCGTCGCGCGATCACGTCTTTCTTCTCGCGATCATGCACCGCGAGACAACTGAAAACAAGATGGCCGCGCCCGCGAGCAACCACGTGGGTAAGTTGGCGAGCAGCAACCATGCAGAAAATCTCGCGAACATGCGGGAAAAAAACTTCCGCATCTTCGCGATATTTCCGCTTGTTTGCGATAATTTTAAACATTTTCGCGATAATTTGTGGAAGTGGATTTCGCAAATTCCGCCCACCCCTAAAGGACACATGACAATTTAGGCCAAGTAGTTGCTCGTTTAGCTGCAGTCCATAAGGGCTGGGATTGATTGCCCCACCAGCAGAAATGAGTGGGGATGTGCCACACTATGGGCCTGTTAAGGGGGATGATGGAGTAGGTTTCTCAGCCTTTCTTCTAATTCACCACATATGACCCAGGATCTTAGCTGGTGCGCCCACGAATAATGGTCTTGTGTCTGATTTTAGTATGCGTAAAGCTGCCCCATAGTCGTGGGTACCAAACTGTTTACAAATAGGAATTAGCCATTTTCTTCTGGGGCCAGCATTTGCAGGGCAGCCAAAGAAGACATGGCCAAGTGATTGAATTGGGGCAGAACAACAAAGGCAGCCTTTGATCTGAGCATCGTTACCTGATCAAGAGCTTGCAAATGAGTTCAGGGGTAGAGAGCCGTGCCTGAATTGAATGTAAAGCTTTCTTTTGGCCGGAACCTAGATAAAGTCAAGGTATCCTTCCAGGGTGCATACTAATTTAAAGTCCATAAATTCCTCTGTTAGTCTACCCCCCCCCCCCCCCCCCACAGCCCCTGACTCTGTTCTGTAATACTCAGTCCCAGTACATTGTTTTAATTTGTTTCTTAGTGGGTCATTCTGGACAATTGGTGCTACTCCCCTTTACCCCAATTTCATTAACCTCTTCTGTGCCCATGACGAGATAGTCTCGTCATGGAGCGCGGTTGCGCTGTGCCCATGACGAGACTATTTCGTCATGAACCCCACCCGCATGTGCAACGCCCGGCACAGGAGGGGGAAAGGGCGTGGCACAGAAGGGGTTAAGGAGGTTTCTGATATTTCTGATCCAACCTTTAATTTTTGATGTATCTAGTGAACAAACTTCTCCAAAGGCTAGGGCATATCAGGACAGGGGGTGGATTGCCCTAGCCTCAGGGGGGGATGCTAGCCTCTGCCAAAAAAGGAGGCGGCTGAGTTTTACTAGATCTTTAACAGATTTAATGGCCATAACCAATTTAAGAGAACAGATTGTTGTACTTGGAGGAAGGGACACTAATCTCAATCACTGTTAAGTTGTTCACTTTCTCAAAGCCCCACAGCTCAGCCCCATAAAGAGCGCTACTTACAGCCTTACTTTAATGAATCTCTAGGGCTGGTGTAAGCAGTTTTGGGTAGGAGCAACAGTGTTCCTTCCTGAAGGCCCCAATTACCTGTGTGAACTTGAGGTAGGTCTTGTTTAGGTGTTGTTTCCAGGCCATCCCGTCTGACAATGTGATGCCCAAATAATCAAAAAAACTCACTCTTTCTAAGGGGGTGTTATTTAAAAATAAGCCCCCTTTGAAAGATGTGTAGGATTCAGCATCATGAGTGTTGTTTTGGAGGTGTTTATTTCGAGGCCCCTCTCGTCACAGAAGGTCTTAAATCGGTTTTATAAAGTTTGAGCCCCATGGGTGTTTTAGAGACGAGAAGAGTGTCATATGTGAATAGAGTTGCAGTTTTCTCATGCCCTAGGGACGGCACATCCACTGGTGTTACGGCTAAAAAGTCAACCACTGGACAATAAATACCTGGAAAGTGGAGACAAACCCAAAGGGGAAACATCAATAGGGCAATGCACCACATTGTATTTCCAAGAGAAATTCATGATTCACACCATCTCAAATTTCCCCAATCATATAAGCTATTTTTAGTAACATAATTACTCACTAAAAAGTATGGTAAGGGCGTAGGATATACAAGTGGTTTAACGTGTCTTGACTCAGCTGGATAGAGTACAAATGTTAGGCAAATAATGTTCAATGTGATTATAAGAAAAGGTTTTTTTACAATTGTGACTTTTATGGTCTGGTTCGACAGCGCAACTGTCTCTGGACAATTATGTGAGAACACCTGGGAAGGGGCTTTGACTCCACCCACATGTTGGGCACCAGGGGTACGTTTGATTGGGTAGAAGTTGTATGCTTCAACAAAAAGGTGCCTGTGCTTCACACAGCTGTTATCATTGTATTTATCCAGCTGCCTGAGGTTGAACTTTCAAGGCCACACATGCTATTAAATTGTCTTAGAAAGATATATCATGTATGGTGTTTTTCTCTGCTGGAGCACAGATGGGAGCAGGTCAGTCGTTAACCTACATACATTTTTAGTTCTGGCATGACAGTGCAACTCTCACCTGACCTTTTAACCTACACCAATATTATTCTACAGTTCTTTGCTTCTACACAAATACATAGCCATCCCTATGGTACCTACAGATAATACTTCATATTATCATACAATATTCTTTTAAAGCCAGACATTTTGGCATTGCCAATGCTTGTTATGTTCTTCTGCTAGGATAGCGTAGTAAAGATTTATGTTTTAACTGCTATTAACTTCTACTGGAAAAAAGCGCTATAAAAGAACTGAACTACATTGGCCAGCCACATATAATTGAACACTTGGGTGAATCATATTTTGAAAGAGTAAAATGCTGCTGAATGTATACCAAGGACCAATCAGTGCCAATTGCATGTGATGCTGGGTCATTAAAAATTGCACCATCTGGCTGCATGGCTTGGGATCCATATAATATTGGCTCACAAAGATATAAGCCGAGGAACACTGCAGTACAACAGAAACGATTTACTGAAAAATAGATTTCAAAGCCCTGATTTGGAGTATGGCGGGAAGATTACTCTGTCGTAATGGCGATGGAGAACCCTCGCTGCCAAACTGAAATCCAGCCGGCCTCATTTAGAGTAAGGTGGAACTTCAGTGTGTCAGCAACGTAGACAAGTCCATCTCTGATGCTGACATACACTTCTGATGGCCTGGCTAAGTAAGTGCCGTCGAAGGTTTGGCCATTTGACCAACAGCCTGATTTAGAATGGGGGTCAACGGGCAGTAAGGGCCAGTGAAAGCTGCAAAGTGAACCCCAGACCATGGAAGACAACTCCCCTGGTGCATTGGTCAATATTTTTATTTAAAAAAATATATAAAAAATCCTGCTTTGGGATTTTGGTTTTGAAATTTAAAAAAACAGATTGAAGGTTTGATGGACGGTCCTGTCATGTTGACGGAGTCTTTGGTCAAACTTTTAATACATCGACAGGAACTGACGTGACTGGATTTCCTGTCAATGTTAAAGAGATTTCCACAGGGCTGGTGGACAGCTCAAGATTTTGAGGACGGACGAAGGAGTCCTCAACTGACTTCTATGAAAAACAAAAGAGTTAAAAGGAATAAAATGAAATATATTCGTGGCGGTTATTTCCGCAGGTGTTATACAGTGTACCCACCTGCTCCCTACTCCTCGTCAAGAATAAGGTTATTTGTTCTTAAAACTCCCGAAGTCCCCGTGGTCGGCGCGGGCCTTTAAGAGCCGTTTGAATAGACCCATAAATCTTGTATGGGAAGCCAAGCAGCTGAAGTGATGCGGAAGACCGGTAACCCTGCCACAATATGAAACCTCTCTGACCTACCGTCTCCGGTTTCTCTTTCTGGGAAGCAGAAAGCAATAGGTCTTTTAATGCGGGGTAAGGTAAGACGTTTCAATTTCTTTACAGCGTTTTTCCAATGAGTAGCTGGTCAGACCCCCCAGCCCTCCTCACGGCAGCAGCGCAGTATGACCTGGAGAAAGGCCCAAGGATCTGTCCTATTTTTAGCGTCCCGTGTTGCCCGGAGGGCGCCGCTCTTAATATGCAGAAGGGTCTTAAAAGCATTTTAGACCGAGCACCCAAGTGACGTCACCTGCTCAAATGCTCGATGGTGAACGCTGAACACTGCCAGCATGGTTTACACATGCAAGCACTCCATGCTCCTATATATGGGATAATGTTTGTTATTTGCCTTTCCCAGGGCTTTAAGTGGGCCGGGTCCCGCCGGGTCCCGCCTGGTCCCAGCACCGCAGTCCTACCAAGCAGGCGATGATGAGACGGGTCTCTTTCGGGCTCTCCATTTTTACGCTTACCCTCAGGGTAAAAAAATAATCTTAACTCTGTAACAACACCACCCATCACTGCCTTTGATGTAACTTCAAAGAGACTCGTTATAGTACTATAACAGTCATTTCAGAATTGAAGCATTTTCAACATTCAATCAGTCAATCAATCAATCAATCATGGGTTTGTTAAGCGCGACTCCCATGATTGATTGAACATTCTGTACAGCGGAGCCACAGTTGTTGCTTATTTATTTAGTTTATGCAGCTAACAACCATTGCCAAAGCCAATAGACCTGGCTTGTTGCGGGTGTAATGTTACTTGTTGTATCATATTTATGGATGAATGGACAGAAGCAGCAAAACACCACTGGGGCGGCACTATGCTAAGCACTGATTTTTAGCTTATGTGTTTTTCAGCCGCGCTCTTAATTACATTGGCCATGCCCCTTTGAGAGACCCCGCGCCCCAGTTTTTTCATCCCACTTAAAGCACTGACTGGTTTTGCCATACCTTTATTTTTTATTTATTTGAAAAGTTTTATAAAGCGCGAACATGACCCGGCAGGGTATCAAAGCGCTTTACAACGCATCCTGCTGGTTTAGCTAGAGCTGGAAAACATAATAGATTAACGAGGAGAGTAAAAAAAAACAGTTGTGTGAGTGCACGCATGTGATTACGTTTATGTCAGCACCAACGACTAGCGCATTGTCAAATGTCAAGAATGGTAAACAACCTTTACAACGCAGTCATTACATCGCACTACCTTTACAACACAGTCATTACATCGCAACATCCTGTACATCGCATGCCATTACAACACAGCCATTACATTGTATGTCACTACAACGCATGTCATTACAACGCAGATCACTACAACGCATGCCATTATAACACATACCATTACAACGCATAGTTTTTACCCCTCCACTATCCAACACTTTCCCTACTGTTGCACTCACTGGTGTGGGAATAGTAATTCTTACCCCTACACTATCCAACACTTACCTTAAATGCAATGTAATGGTATGCGTTGTAACGGTATGATGCGATGTAATGGAATGCGTTGTAAATGTAGTTTCTAAAAATGCTTTGTGATGGCATGCGATATAAACATGCGCTGTAATGAATGTTGCGAAGTAAAAACTGTGTTGTAAATGTTTGCGTTTTATCGTCATACTTTCGTCAAGAATACATTGATGAAACACAGATACAGCGTGGTTATAAGTTAGGGGGCGTTGGGAGCTAAAGCCAAAAGATAATAGGAAAAATCATGACATTCCGAGGAGCATCCCTCATCGACAAAACAAAAACATCAAATTAAAATCTAACCCAAAAACATGTCCATCACAGCAGCATGAGTGCAAGCTTCCTTCACACACACACTATGAGCAGACAGCTTCAAGGGCCAGTTCAAGCTCCTCTCATAAACAAAGAGTAGACACTGCAGCAGTGCAGTCTTTCCCTCAAGCACACACATCTGGTGAAGAGCTAACAGTTGTGCTAGCTTCCTTCCAGGACATCTTGGGTGCAGGGGGCGGCAATGGACAAACCAGGTCAGGGGTATGAGGTGGTTCTGCGTGCCAGGCAGAAAAGCTCTGATGCTAGAGCCTGGGACAGTTAGCTGCAGGTAACCAGAAGGGGGGCCTGGGACAGGGGACTGCTGTCCTTCACTGCAGCTAGAAGGGCGTTTCTCTGCTGCAAAGGATCGCTCTTTGAAGAAAAACAAAAACTACGTTTGTAAGGTATCATTCTTTATTAGATAGATTATTTTATTATGTATGAGAGACAAACACCTTTCCTTATGCAGACATAACATGACTACTACTAAAAACACAAAATAAAAATGTTAAAATGTTGGTTATCAACAGTAGCCTCAAGACCTCATTCTTGTGTCAGTCCACGCTTTGCAAGTAAGGGTGGAGGCTAAGACATCTTTCATGTTGGGCACTTTAACCTCGGCATCTTTGGTTTTGGGCATTTTAACCTCGGCATCTTTGTTTTTGGGCACTTTAACCTCGGCATCTTTGGTTTTGGGCACTTTAACCTCGCCATCTTTGGTTTTGGGCACTTTAACCTCGCCATCTTTGGTTTTGGGTCTTGGGGGAAGCCGCTAAGAATTAAAAGCAGACTTTATAAAGGAGCTCGGTGTGTGCAATAAAGTGTGAAGTGCGGATCACATGTGAAAGGGGCAGAGGCTCCGAGGTAGTATGCCCCTTAAGGGACTCAATTCCTGCCCTGTAGCGCCATGTCCTTCTTAGTCCCCAGGTTCTTCCCTTGAGATTGTTAAGTGGGTTAGAGTGCCCGGATTGACCCCCTAGCGTGCTGAGAACAGAGGGCCCATGAGGGGGGAAAGTGCAAGATAGCAAGTTAAAGTGCAAGGTTCTAACCCTTGGAGTGTGAGTAGGTTAGCTAGTCTGGTGATCTAGATCTGGGCTCTAGCATGTCCTCCCAGTCCTGATCGTGGTGGGGTTTTAGTCAGTGCTTGATTTGTAAAATAATAAGTTCCAGGGACCTGACCAGGAGGCCACTGCAGCTTGCACCACCCAGTGTCACATCATCGCTGCCAATGACTGGACCAAAACAACTACTAGCCATCTCTCTCGCCTGCAAGTGCGACAGTTCAGATAATTCCAGGTCCTCAAAGCTAAAGGAATGGCTGGGGAGGCACGTTTTATTATTTTTTATGCATATTGTATTGGGAAACAACCGTTGTTCTGTTCATCTCTAAATTCGATGAGCAGCGCCACCATGAGGCAGAATGTCATAAGTGTGGTGATGACAATTAAGTGCTGGTGCTGAGTACCGTAAACTACCGGCTCAAATTAAGCACTGGTTTTAGTGTGCTTTCCTTAAGCATCGTTCCTGTGACTGATACCTATTATAAACTTTATTGCGTGATTTAAAAGTAAACCATTGCAAATACAAACATTTAAAATTCAAGGTTAATTTAAGACGATGATTTCATTAAAAAGTTGATATGTATGGATAATAACATAAAACTTCAGTTTAAAAAGTCATATTCAAAGGAGCCAGAAGCAGCAAGTGAGGATTTAGCAGCATTATTCCAATGGGGGGTCGCAGACTCTGGACAGCTCAGTATGTTTTTTTGCAGCGCACTCCATAAATCTTACTAGGGCACAATTTAGTTTAGTGTTCCTAGGATCGAAACACGCCAAAACTGCTGCTCTACAGCTTTTAATCATGTTTCTATTCCAGTGATGCTTGAGTAAAGCCCGTCTCTCTGTCAATAGTAGAGGACACAGGCATATGATGTGTGTAATGTCTTCTTTGGGGGACCCGCAAAGTCGGCACTGTACTTTTCCATGTTCTCTTTTCCATTTTGGCCGGTGTGTCAACAGATTAATGACTCCCAGTCTCAGTTTTAAAAAACTTAGTTTCGTCCGAGCACTAAACAATGTGGTAAGGTACGGCTGTGGGATTAGTAAGGCATAGGATTGAAGAGTCATCCACCCATGACTTCTTTTGGCAAGGCTGGCTTTGTCTTCCACTCTTGATAGTTGTTTGGTGCTGATTTTCGCTAGCCTTTTGAATTCCTTCTGACTGGCATGCAGGATCCAGAGGTCATTTAGGCACAGAGTTTTTAAGCCTTTTGACCAATATTCGTGTCCTGCTTGCCATAAGTTGTTATCAATGCAGGCCCACAAATGGTAACCTAAACTTCCCTCCTTTGATAACCTCAACTTGTGACAGCACACGAGGAAGGACATGGCTCTGGCCAGTCGTTGTTTGCAGATGCCAAATTCCAACCTGATTTGTGCAGGTGATGTGTGGTTTGGTAATTTGAACACGGACCTGTAGATATTAGTGATTATTTTATCCAGATGGTCACTGTCCAATCCTTTTAGAGCTTCACTGCCATAAGTTAGAGTGGGAATGATTTTTGTCTGAGCCACCTGAAGTGTCGGTGCAAGAGTAGGGCCTTGAAGTTTCTTTTGGATTAGTCCGATTCAGTCCTGTGACTGATACAAAACTGAAGGACTAAAATATTAAACGGCAATTTGAGTGTGGATTTTGTCCTTTGTGGTCAGTTTAGCAAGTAATCTTTCCAGTTCTTGCGCTCAACTTTACGTTCAAGTTTCAAAGGTAAGAGTTATTGGTGGCTAAGTCTGGTCACATCAGTCAGCAGCTGACCGGGCTGGAAAGTGCAGCTTAATTGCACTCAGGCTAAAAGTTCGGGCTGTCAGTCCATTGACTCTCGGGCACCAGCAGAAGCATGTTGTGGATTACTTGGTGCCGGTCACACCTGTAAAGGATTTTTCTATAGTGATCAAGTCTTAGGACGTCCTGATAAAGTGCCTTCTTTAAAGCCCCTTCAACCCTCTGGAGATATTTCACTGCCCAAGATTTAAGTTGCGGCTCGGCTGAGTTGAGGCAGGCCCATAGCACTTGTCTGCAAGAACGTAGCCTGAGTGGGTTCATGGGTGGACAAAGCTATTGACGGCGAAGGCTAAGAGGCGTTTTGCAGAGGCACATGGCATGAATCATGTCTTCCCTTGGGTGGCCACACAACCTACAGCCTCCTTTACCTTTCAGTCTAATCCAAGGCACAGCTTGAGTGCTTGGGGGCCACAGTCGGGGTTTCAGGCGTTGGCCTTTTGTCCTGCTGTTAAAAACTTCTGCCAGCTATGGCTGTGGTTTCAGAGACTTGTAGCAATTTAGGACCATAAAGAATAAAAAAAATTTTTAAAGGACCTGATCGCTGTCGCCTCCACCATCGAGCTCTTCCTGCTTCTGGGACAGGCTGCCGGACTGCTCTGAGGCCAACCACGACGCTGCATGAAAGCAGCATCAGGATTGGCCTGAGCGCTGTCGCCTCCACCATCCGCTCCATCGCGCTCTTCCTGCTTCTGGGACAGGCTCCTGGACTGCACTGAGGCCAACCACGACGCTGCATGAAAGCAGCATCAGGATTGGCCTGAGCGCTGTCGCCTCCACCATCCGCTCCATCACGCTCTTCCTGCTTCTGGG
This sequence comes from Triturus cristatus, assembly GCF_964204655.1. Lineage (NCBI taxonomy): Eukaryota > Metazoa > Chordata > Amphibia > Caudata > Salamandridae > Triturus > Triturus cristatus. Next base: position 141,932,961 of record NC_140595.1, on the reverse strand, counting down.
ACAGGCTCCCGGACTGCACTGAGGCCAACCACGGCGCTGCATGAAAGCAGCATCAGGATTGGCCGGAGCGCTGGGACTTTGAGCTCCCAGGCAGACTGGGAGCCTGTACCTGCTTTCTCCAGCCCCAGCAACGCAGCATGAGGGTTTGGCCGGCATGAAGCGGCTGGCTAAACCTTCATGCAGAGAAGGGGCAAGGAAGGGCACTACCACTCCCCACCACAGTGTCATCCTCTTGAAACCGCCCCCAAGACTCGTCAGAGTACTGGGGCGGGTCCAGGGGGGATTCAAATGAAACGATTATAAAACAGGTTTAAAACCTGTTTTATTAATGTTTTATGTGCGTGTGGTGGCGGGGGGGGCGGTGCTCCTCCGCCCTAAGGAAGGAGTCGCCCCTGTAATACTTTACTCATTGCCAAGCCTTTCAGTTTAGAAGCAATGTTTACATGCTTCTGCATATCATGTGTGTAATCTACATGTCACAAGTTCTGATCCGTGCAAAATTGCTGATAGCGGATTCATACGTTCTTTCCATACTACTTCGTGCCTTGAAGACGGCAATATGTTTTGATCCATTCAATTGGTTCAGAGGTCTCTGTGATGCAAATATCTGCAACTGATTTCTTTAGCGTAAATTTGAATCCTTGTAGGATTAAGTGAAACTGTTAGTCTTCGAATACTGATTAAATGAATGGCTAGGACTTGGGTAGCAATCAAGTCCTAGTATTAAATGTCAGAAAATAATTAAGTTTAAATTGTGTGCTGTTGCAATGGAAACCAGTATAACTTTACACACACACCTCCCAGCACAATACATGACATGCACTTAAATGGACATGTTATTTTTCAGGCATCTAATGATGATATGATGTACTGCTGTCCTCCTGTTACCATCAAACACATATTCTTTTTCTATTTGTATTTACTTTGGCTTTTTAGGGAGCATGAGAAAGTAGAATTGCTTTCATTTCTAGACTGAACTCATGCCTCACTAATGAACTGACAAGAATGAATGCACCTTTGTTTCCTATGATAGACTGTTTAGTCCGGTGGCCAGGTGTGAGTGTCTAACATGACTGCAACTTGACTTTTCAAAAGTGCGCGAGACACATCTCTACTAAAAGGCAACCCGATCCCTCCTCTTTCGCTATTCTCAGCTTTCAGTGTCTCTGTTTCATCCAAAAGCTTTAAGGAGTAAAACATACTCCATTCTCTTCATTTCAATTGCCGCTTGACGTCGAGCAATCACCTGAGGTAAGCCAAGTACAACCTCAGGCTATTAACTGTAGGATCCCTTGTCACTGTAAACAAGATAGCAGCAAATCACCTACCAGTGGAAACAGGGACATCTTTAAGATTTATTTATTTTGAAGGTTTTATATAGCGCAAACATGACCTTTGCAGGTATCAGAGAGCTTTACAAGGGAAGAGAGATTAAAAAAATAACACTGTATGTCATAGTTATGTCCTACTGTACAAGCAGCCGCATGAGAGTTAGATACATTGATCACGTGAATTTAATCCTGAGAAGAGATTTTACTTCTTTCTTGATAGAGACCGCAGAGGGGTTCAGTCTGGTTTCTGGGGGCAGTGCATTCCATATCCTCGGAGTGAATCCAGAGAAGGCACAGTTGTAAGTTTTCTTTTTGGCAAATCGTTGTGGTTTCTACGTTGCTACATTTGGGACTGACTGATAAAGGTACCTCTTTTCTGGGGTGGATAGGTTTTTGTCATGATCAGGTATATAAATCCACTCTCTGTCCCACAGATTTCAATCTCATCGTACGTGAATGTTCAGTTCAGGTTACTCTATCACAAATTGGTGTTATGGAAAGTTATTGATTTTTGTATAGCGTACAATCTGACGTCATGACCTCATAGCCCTGATTGTATACATTACTGCTGTAAAAGCCATGTTTTTTTTCAGACAGTTTCAGTCTAGTTGGGTTCAGGAAGCTACAATGCGTTTGGTAAACAATGGGCATGATCGTGCTATACATAACTTATTACTGGATTTATTACAGTTGAGGACATATGATCCAAAACAGGATCAGCAAAGTCAACAGAACAAATACAAAGGCCTGAATGCTATTTCTTCAATGTGGCTGAAACTCTCAACCATAGAATAGGGATATATATAACTTCATCCAAGAGGAGCTAAATATAGTGTGCAGTTAAGGACGCTTACATAAAGAATAATAAATGTCAACTTTCATATTATCAAAACCTATATAGACAATTTATTGTACATGTCCGTTGTACAAAAAGTGTATATATCAATCTCCATCAATGAACATAGACAGTCAATAAAATTCATACACATAAAAAATAATAACAAGTACTACTATGAATCAAAAACATACTTCATTGTTGTTATGCACAACCAGCCCCACACTGCCATACATTCATTCAACCTGAGCTGTTACATTCACACTCTCGCTCAAACATATGAACAAGACAAAAACATAACTGACGGATCAAGTACAAAGTGCTAACAAATAAATATCCAGCGTACCCGCATACTGTTTATACAAACTGATTCCTATACATTGCTATGTTGATGTCAACAATTACTGTTATTACTTCTTTTAACCCCTTCTGTGCCCATGACGAGCTGGACTCATCATGGGCCGCGGTTGCGCTGTGCCCATGACGAGTCCAGCTCGTCATGAACCCCGCCCGCTAATGCAACGGCCGGCACAGGGCGGGGAAAGGGCGTGGCACTGAAGGGGTTAAACGTTTATTCATTTAAAAAACAAACATGTTTGTTATCCAGTCTTGTTTGTATAATGCTATCAAAACAGCCAGCAGCAGCTATATGTCACTACTTCATTACAAAATATAATTATGTCAAGTACATTTGTATAGTTTATTCCTGATGGAGCTCGGGCCCATTCCAACATTTATCTCCAGATCAATGATCTTTATAGCTGCATGAGAGGTAAAGCGAGAAAACAATCACTTATTAACATCTCAATGCAGAGTAACCAATGTGGTCACACAATAACCCACTCAACAACATAATCTGAGCTTAGTAGGGTTAATTTATCAATTTAGAACCAAATCAATATTAACCAATATCAACATGGTCATATAAAAATTCAGAAAGACCAAGATTAGTCAATTCTCCTGAAGAGATTTACCCTATATAATACGAACCATATGACTAACTCTATGACAACGATACAGATGATCAGGAAAAAGAACTGAGCATTAAATTGCGTCAGATGATCTTCCAAAGTAAGCATGAGCAAGCTGTCGCTCCCTACACTGCCTCAAAAGGGCAACCCTAAGCTAAGAAGTATTTAGTAAGGGTGAAATTAGAAAGGTGTGAGCTGTCGGAGTCTTCAGTCGAAGGCACTTCAACCATGGGTCAGGTAGCTTAAAGCCACACAAGCAGTAGCATAGATCTGCTCTCCGTGAAATCCTAAAATGACTCCCCTGTCCCTCACTACATTCAGCATAAAAGTTAAATTTCATTCAGGGTAGATAATTCCACTTGATCCTTGCTAGTAAATTTCCATAGCTCTGGCACAACTGGGTACTTGCAGAACCTTTCCTCACATCAATAAGTTGCAACTTCGTTCATCCTTGGTCATTCCTCCCCTCCTCCATGAGAACTCGCCTCCTTGCTCCTTACAGCACTTCTCCTTGGCAACTTCATTTTCTCATATCTTGTTATTTAGTGAAAACAAAACACTTCTAGTCTAACTAATGAGGCTTTTTCCATACCTGCAGTAGAAACAAAATACAAGCAAATGCATTCTGCATTGAAGGTTAAATACGAATTACATGTTAGATTTTAAATGTGAGCATGAACTGAACTGGTTTCTTGACTCTAGTCAACTTTAGCAGTGCACCGGGTTACAGAATACTTGCACATTTCTACACACAGAATAAAAGCGCTTTCCTTATACATGTATAAATTGAAAAGATTTATGGAGATGTCATTCTAAATGCACCTGCACTGAAATAATTCTTGTTACACGTACAAATGTTTAAATGTTGTTTACATATACACATTCTAATTTATTAACCTCACAATAGGACACATTTTATTAACTTCTCCTTTCACATTAATATATAAATGTTACATAGACCTTTATTAATCATGTTCTACATATAAATTCTTCATGTGGAGTACTTTAAATACTACACACTCCTTAGTAACATTAATCACACAGAATGTATTCGAGGGTTGACTACTCATCATTATGATGCCCTCCTACGGTATCTCAGATGGGATTCAGGATTACACTTCACCATTCCCATCATTTGTAAGGTCACAGATTGCTTTAGGAATCTGGACACTTTTTATGGTTCCAGGAGTCTTGTTGACTGTAGCCAGAGCGGTTTGTTGATTTTGAATTTGCTGGTGTTTCTTGTCAATGAAATGAGTCATACTTTATTGAGGCTGTCAAGACTGGAGTACAATAATGTGTTGGTTAGTGATGAAATATATTGAGTAGTGGCCCACTACATCCTGTTATGGATCTGCATATAGCATTATGTGCATGAAACAAGTATGCTGAAGGACATTGCCATTTTGTTCTAGTAGGTTGTGAGGATGAGGTTTTCCAGTCCTTGCATTCAGGGGACTGTTATGTGTCAAGGCATCTTTGCCTATTCTGGTGGCTTGGTTTGCCTGGTTGGGGTAATTTATGTTTTTGAGATTAGTTGATATGTTATCCTGTTCACATTTTTATAGTGCTACCTACCATTATTATGGCATTGTTCATTCTTAATCTGGGTGCTTTTCATTTGGATCTTATATGCAGTTTGCTAAGCGAATAGTTGTTAGAAGTCGGGGTCTCTAGTTGGCAATGGTTTGCACCTTTGTCCAAGTAGGGGCCCTTTTGCTTCTAGTCAAGTTAAGGGAGTTACACCCTTAGACAACCCCTGCTCACCCCCTTGGTAGCTTGGCATGAGCAGACCGGCTTATCTCAGAGGCAGTGTGTACAGCATTAGTGCCAACATACAGTAATACAGTGAAAACACTACAAATGGACACCACACCAGTTTAGAAAAATTAGTAATCTTTATCTAAACCAAACAAGACCAAAACAACAAAACTCCAGCATAAAATAATCAAAATATGGACTTTGCAAGAATAACCTTAAGAAGGCAGTTCCTTGAAGTCGTTAGCTTCATCTGGGGCTACTGCAGTGCTGAAAACAACCAAATCCAACAGTTTCGGTCGAACGCCTTGGTGGGGACTGGCATCGGTGTTGAAAGCCTTGTAAAGAGTACCTTTGGTTCCGGCCGACCATGTTGGTGTGGGCCTGTTGTGGCAACCGCCGCAGTTGCAGTGTGAAGTGTAGAGGTGAGGCGTGCAATGCACTCAGGTTGTGGTGCAGGCAGTGGCTCGGTGATGATCGTAGGTAGACCGGGGCAGCAGCGTGAAGTGGGGTGGCGCTCGTTGCAGTACTAACAGGTCACGGTGCAGACGTTGGTGCCGGTCAATGGGAGCTGGTGTCAGTGGGCCCAGACTGTGGTGTGGGACGAGGCGTTGCATCGTGTGCCATACGAGCGGTGCCCCCAAACCACGGTGCAGGCAGTGGCGGCAATGGTGAGACCAGGATGGCGGAGTGACCCGAGGCTGTGTGGAGTGCGATGCCCACAGGTCGCGGTTCAAGCAGCGGCTTGGTGGCGGCCGTCATTGGTGAGACCGGGGTTGCAGTGTGAAGTGCTACGGTGCCCTCTGCAGTGTCTTCAGATCACGGAGCCTGCACCGGTGTTGGTGACAGCGTCGGACTGCGGTTTCCCTCTGTGGCAACTGGAATGCACAGTCCCAGCTGCGGTACCCAGAGGAAGGTGAAGTCTTTGCTGTTCCTGAGACTTCTTGAACAGGGGGCAAGCTCTACTTCAAGCCCTTGAAGACACTCAGCAGAAGAAGTTACAGAAAGTTCAGTACAGTCTTTTCTCTGCCCAATACAGAAGCAGCTACTGCAGGCCAACACAGCAAAGCACACATCAAAGTGGTAGTCTCTCTTCACAGCTTTCCCAGCTCTTCTTCTTGGCAGGTTCAATGATCCAAGCGAGTTCTAAAGTGCTGGTCTCTGGGCCACAATATTTATATTGCCTTTCTCTTGGTTCTCTTGTGGCAGAAAGGCCCTGTGCTCAGTCCAAATCAGTTCTGTCATCTCTGGTCCAGCTTCCCCCCAAGAGGTGGCAATATCATTGTGAAAAGCAGACCAGACCTATTCAGGTGCAGGGAAATCTCCTCCAACTACTCTAAATGCAGCCCAGGTCTATTCAGCCCAGCCCTAACTCATCCAGGAAAGGCAGGACACACATCGACCTCAACCTACTGCCCGTCTACAGTGAATGCAGATCCCCAGCCACTGTCACTTTAAAGCCAGACAGTCAATCCAAAGCCCAGCAGAGGCACACAGGATGGCTAAGTAAGAAAATGCCCTCTTTCTAAAAGTGGTATTTTCAAACACACAATATAAAAATCATCTTTACTAAAAGATGCATTTTTATATTCTGAGTGTAGGCATACTAAACTCCACCTTTCAATCTTGTCCCCATGGGAAGTTATACTTGTAAGATGTTACAAAGTATTCCATTTCTAACCTATGGGACAGATAGCCTTTCAATAGATAAAAATGAATTACACTGTATTTCACTATCAGGACGTCAAACACACCAGTACATCTCCTATCTTTCACAACATACACTGTACCCTGCCCATGGGGGTACCTTGGACCTACTTTAGGGTTGTGTTGGAAAGTGGATTATTGGTAGGGGCAAATGTAGGTCTGCCACTGGCAAGAAGGCCACTGACACAGTATAGGGCTCAGAATAGGTCTTAAAAAATTATTCCTATGCTCAACCCATGGTAACATGGCTGCGAGCAGGCAGGCTTAACTTCAAAGACAGGTATGTAAAGCATTTAAAAACACCAATTCAGTAAATAATTAAGACACAACACAAAATAAAAATTCTAACACCAATTTATAAAAATAGGAAATATGTTTCTCTTTTAAATGACACCAAAACGGGAAAAAAACACCATAGGGAACCAGAGATATACATTTTTAAAGATTAGTCACTTTCAAGTGCTTAGAAACCAGCAGTGCCCCTTTTAGTCATTCAGTTTGCCCTGACAGGGACACATTCACCTTTAGCACTTGTTCTGGAGGATCTCTCACCACTCTTGTGCAGCCCAGTCCAGCAGGCTGGGTTCAGTTAGAACTCCTTCCTGAAGTTCTTCTTGCAGGTCCCAAAGTGTCCAACACACAATCCAAAGTTCTGGAATCTCCAAGAGGGCCCTTGAAAGTGTAAGCCTTCAATTCCCACAATCCACTTGAACAAAACCCTTACAAATCCACTGGTAGTACTCCGGGCTGGGGATTCTTTGTGGTGATGTCCAGGTGAGCTCTGTTAACCTGTAACTTGCAGGGAGTTCACTCTTTAGTCCTTTTACAGCAAAGTAATCCACAGCCTGTAGTTGCAGATGGTGCAAAAGGTGCAGTCCTTTGGAAATGCACATCAAACTTCCAGCATGGCCCATCTTGCTTTCTTAAGTTTCAAGCAGCAGATCTGAGGGGCTCTGCCCTTCTCAGATACTAATTCAGTGTTCTCTGGGGTCAGGCAGGAGGGCACTCCTGTCCAATGAGCTGCAGGGTTCCACCCAGAGGTCTGACCACTTTCTGCAGTGTGGCAAAATGCTAACACAGAAACCACTATTCTTTCAAAATTCAATATGTCAGAATTTTCAGCAGGCAGAGAAGACCTGGCTAAACACACCCCTAGGATGGCTATTCTCCATAGTCTCTTCCCCTTGCATCTACTAATTCCTTCCTTAATCCTAGCATCTGGCAGTAGGTGAACAGTTTAAAGTTGTAAATGACACTGAGGCCTTTTCTTTCCTTTAAAGACCATGGTTTACGACTCCTCCCCCTGCTCTGGAATTCCTATGCCCAGCAATCTCTCCTCCCCGAGAGGCTTCCTAACCCCAGGGGTCATTTATAACATCTTCAAAGCAGCCAGGCTCACCCACTTATATCTGACCAATCAGGGCAGAGCAGTACCGGGTTGAATTTTGGCTTACAGACAAACAAATTCATATAACTTCTTGTCTGTACACTTTACAAAAAATTCAACAATACCATATTGTTGGATTTATCATTACCATTCTACTGAGTCCTTTAATCATAGTTGTATATCTTTTCTTTCTCCAGTAATCAACTAATAACCTTTTCCAATGTTAACCTCTGGCATAGGATTTGCAATGGGAAAAGTGGCTTGGGCCCTTTTTACAGCACCAGGGCTTATAAAAACATATTTTATAAGTATGCTACATATATCTACAAGACCCCCACCCCAGGAACACCTAGGGGAGACTTTAGGGGTTCTGAATATGTAAAAATATTGCAGATCCTCCCTCCACAGTGCTCCTACCACCGAAGTCGATTTTGGGCAGGACTTTATCACAATGTGGGGAGTGAAAAGCGCAATTTCACTTTTCCCAGGGCGTATAAAACTCCTTTTATAAGGGTCCACCATATAGATCCCTGACCCACCACCCCTGTGATACCTAGGGGAGACCCTGGGGGTACCTAATATGCCCAAACTTTGTAGGTTACCATTTTTAAGTGCCCCAAACACAAAAGTCGAGTTTGGGCACAATTTACTTTTTAAAAGCAGCCCTGCCGGGAATGTGTAATTGCTTGATGCCATTTTTTACTTTGTTGAAAACCTTTAATAAAAGATTTAAACCTAAAAGCAGCCCTGCCACACAGAGCCACTTTTAAAATGACCTCAGGCTTCAGCGGTGCACACATGCAAGTGCAGAAAGGTCTGCTGTTCTCTAAACTGCCATGCCCTATTATATACTAGGGATTGATTGGTAGTTTCAATCCCCCTGCCCTAATAAGCACTGGCCCTGGGACTGGTTAGGCAGAGCACATGGTCAGTCAGAGTTAGTTACCACCAGTACCAGTCAGCAAAAAGTTGGAGGGCACAGGATGACTTTGCAACAGGGAAGGGAAGGTTAGGGCCTGGCAAGTGGGTGTACTTGCCAAGTCGACATGGCAGTACAAACTGCACGCGGACACTGCAGTGGCAGGTCTGACATACCTTTACAGGGCCTTCTATGGGTGGCACAATCAGTGCCTCAAGCCCACTTAGTAGCGTTTGATTTACAGGCCCCGGCCCCTCAGTGCACTTTACTAGGGATTTAACAGTAAATCAAACATGGCAATCATGGAAACACCAATCCATAACATAATTTATATAGGGAGCACCTGCACTTTGGCACTGATGAGCAGTGGCAATGAACCTAAAGCATCTAGACCAGCAAAATGAAATGCAGCACACAGCAAAAATACAGGAGGCAGAGACAAAAAGGAGAATTCCACGCCAAGGATGACAGGTCTAACAATAATGGTGTGTCAGTATAACATGGATGAATGTGGGAAATGCTTTTCCATCTATATGGCCATGAAGAACATGTGATGCAGACAGTAGCTGTGTTGTACGATGAAGTGGAAATATGCAGTTGAAGTAGCAAATGATTAGCTAACATATGGTGTGGAGCTGCACTGCACACAAGATATTGCTAGGAGTTGTGTCTAATGTTTACTTTTGTCATACATTTTGTGAGTAAAGCTTGATTCAGACGAAGTGCTAATGCAGCAAACACTTTGCCAAGTAGATGGCTTGCTCTACACCGCCACTATGGTTGTGCAATCAGTTTATTTTTTTTCACTTATAAGTAAACTACTGTGATTATTAATCTGGATCTTTGTATTAAGAACAAAAAGCCAGGGGCATGGCCAAGATGGTAGAGTAACATGACGCACTCTGCCATCTTGACAATGCTCCTGCCTGGCCATTAGATTTTACACTACATCAATCTCCATCCTGGGCCCTAGGGGGCTGCAGTGCCTATTGTGAGTTACTGAGCAACTTTAGAGGTTAATGGTCCTTTGGTGGACAGTGGAGATCGCGTGAAGACTAAGGAAGGATGCCGCATGCAACAGTCGGTCATGGAGGGCACCTGTACGGGCCTTGGAAAGCAGCTGCTGTGCAGACTAGCTTGCAGAGTGTTGATGAGCATGTTGCGGTAAATGAGTACCAGGCGGGTACCTAAAAGGTGAGGAGCTGAAATCCACCCCAGGGATAATGTGCGGCTTAGCTGCAAAGAGAGGTTGGGAGAGAGGTGACAGAGAGCAACAGCTCCTAGGAGAAGCGGCCCGCAACAGCAGACGAGGCAGAGGGCTATCAGAATCCCTCCACTCTACTGGTGTGCACTTCCTGGAGATCACCCTCCTCCAAGATTAATTGATGAATGAGAGTGGTGACTGACAGTGGTGAAACCTTTGGTGTTGGCCTCATAGGGGACCTGCAAACTCTACACTCCCCCAGCCCTCCGGAATTAAAAGGACATTTTGCATTCATTAGTTGTCAGGGGTGTGTGCATCACTGGAAAATTGTGTGGGAATGGCCTTCTCAGGAGCTGGGTGCGCTGGGTAGTGGAAACAGCGGGGTGAATCCCATTTTTGCCTCCCAAGAAGAAATCTGTTCCCGACAGCCTTTTGGCCTATCTTGATAGACCCCAGTCAAAGACAGTAGCCTCTTGTGTCTCGGGTTCTTCAAACTCATCCCATCAGGCCAATGTGGCCCTGACCATATTGGACCTCCTGGAGAGCACCTTTAAGGCTGAACTCAGGGGCGTAATCCAACAGGACTTTGACAAAAGCCTTACAGAATTTTGCTCAGACTTGCAGACCAAGATCACGGAGCTCTGATCTAAAATCAACTCAATGGGCCATCCTCGAGAAGGGGCATGCCGCTACAGCTATTAAAGGGGACACCATGAGAAAGCAACTAAGGGGAGACCTTGACAATTTAGAGAACCTAAAGAACTGTTTAAGGAGAAATAACTTGATGCTCCACAGCTTAAGCGAAGAGGTCCCGGGCTCTAACCTTGGGAATGCTGTTCTCCCTTCTGGGCAATGATCACCCGGAAATACATATTGACAGGGTGCACCGTGCTGGCTCCATGGAGACCTGCCAAACAACAGATCCAGAGATGTACTTGGTAGATTTAATTAATATTCTGAAACGTAGGATGTCTTGAAAAGGGCCAGGAAGGTCAGCAAAGTTTGTTTTCAGGACTACTCTTCCATGGTCTATCAGGATGTCACCCAAATAATTCTTCAATGCCAAGCTGAATTTAGGCCAATTTCTAAGAAACTCTGACGATAGCATTAAATATAGATGGACATATCCTTTCGGCTTTTCGTTTGAACTGAGTGACAAACACCACATGGTCATGCATGTTCAGAGGGCGGCATCCCTCATAAGCAGATCGCTGGAGGCCGCAACATCGGGAACTCCATGTAAGGTACAAATGAACAAGTTACTTAATTTCGTTAACACCTTATCTGGCAGAGACAATATCTAGCAGAAGATTCCTTATCTTTAAATTTCCCCAGGTGTCAGACTGGATCAGACAGGATTCGGAAACGTTTTTGTGAGCAGTACCCCTGTGTGCTGGTAGGTGGTGTCGGTCGGCTACATGTGCATTGTCTGCGCCAGAAATGACATCTGCATCACCTATATAAGCACCACCTCGGTCCACTGATGTCAGTTACTTTTCACGAATTTCCACACCAGAAGCACGGAGCCATGAAGTGCACTGACACTGGTGTGTCCAAACTAGGGCCATGAAACAGATGATCCCTAACACTAGAAATCTGTTGCAGAGCAGGGAGAATGGGGGGATCAGTAAGGAATCTGCAGCTTGGTATTGTCTCTACCAGATAAGGTAAGTAACTTGTTAATCTGATAGAGAATTCTAGCCCCAGATTCCAAGTGCCCGTCCCTGTGGACCTGACTGTCTAGGCAGTATTACTTGCTAAACGTGTGTAGAGACTGCCTGACAGATGTCCAGGACTGGAACTCCACGGGATAGGGCAGTGACCGCAGCCTTAGCTCTGGTGGAATGAGCTCTTAAGCCTTTAGGAGGCTGTTTCTTGGCCAGTGAATAGCAGATCTTGATGCAGAGAACGACCCACCAAGAGATGGTCCGCTTCTGCACCGCCCAACCTTTCTTTGCCCCAATGTAGCCCACGAAGAGTTGATCATCCACCCGGATCGGTCTTACGTGGTCAAGGTAGAACGACAACACTCTTTTTGGGTCCAGGTGGTGGAGGCACTCCTCTTCTTTAGAGGGATGTGGAGGATTGTAGAAAGTGGGCAAAGTGACATATTGGCCCACTTGAAATGGTGTTACCACTTTTGGCAGGAAAGTGGCTCTAGTGCAAGCCATCATTTTATCAGGAAAAACTGATAGGAAAGGAGGCGTGGATGAAAAAGCCTGCAACTCACTCGTCCTCCTGGCCGAGGGTAATGGCCACAAGAAAGTCTGTTTTGATGGTGAGCAGTTTGAGGGAAAAGTTGTGTAAAGGGAGCACACATCAGAAATGTGAAAACCAAATTAAGGTCCCACTGAGGCATACTGAAAGGGGAAGGAGGGAACATTTCCAAAAACTATATGAAAAGTCTATTAACAATGGGAGATTTAAATAAGGAGGGTTGGTCTGGCACCCGCAAGAAGGCAGGCAAATCAGAAAGCTACCCTTTTAGAGTGCCCAGAGCAGATTCCTACTGGGCAGGGGTCAAAATAAAAAGTAAAATATCAGAAAGGGAATCAGAAAGAGGGTCAATAGACTTTTCTGCACAATATGATACCAAGTTTTTCCATCGGCAGGCTTATAGCGTCTTGGTGGAGGGACGCCTGGCTACCAGATTAATAATACAGGCTTCGGTAGGAAGGTCAAAAGCCCTCAACTGCCGTTGCTCAATCTCCATGCAAGAAGGTGAAGAGTTGACAGGTTCGGGTGGAGGGCCCTCTCCTGATGCAGCGACAGAAGATCCTCCTGAAGGGACAGCATAATCGGAGGATCGATGCTCATGTTCAGAAGCTCTGGATACCAGACTCTCTCTACCCAATCCTGATTTACAAGAATGACTTGAGCCCGGTCATTTCTGATCTTAAGAACTCTTGGCAGGAGTGGTATGGGTAGAAAGGCGTACAGGAGCCCTGAGCTCTACTCAAGATAAAAAGCGCCACGAGCAAGAGCCACCTTGGAAACACCACCACCAAAACTGCTGACATTGTGCGATCTCGAAGGAGGCGCACATATCTAACCAAGGTTCTCTCCACTGTTGAAAGAGACCTTGTTCCACCCCCGGGTGGACACACCATTTGTGAACCGCTAGGCATATACAGCTGAGTTTATCTGCCCTGGCATTCAGGGAGCCTTCCAGGTGTTGAACCACCATGCAAATGCCCTGCTGTTCTAGCCATGTCAGAGAGATGCCGGGCCTCTTGACAAAGGGCCCACTACCCCACCCTGCGCTGTTTGTTGCAGTACCAAATGGCAGTGGTGTTTTCTGTGAACACTTGAACCAGCCTTCCCTTGATGGAGGGTAGAAAGGCTTTCAATGCCAATCGTATCACTTGGAGATCTAACAAGTTGATGTTGAGGCTGGATTCTGCTAGAGACCAGAGTCCTCTGATCTACACCTCTCCGAAATGGCCGCCCCATCCCAGAAGTGATGCATCTGTCACTACTGTGAGATCTGGTTGGGGAAGGGAGACAGGTCTGCCTCTGACCCAATCACAGTTTCGTTAGCCACCACTGCATATCTTTTACAGTTCCCTCCGAGATGTGGACAAAGTAAGAGAAATTTCTCTGATGCGGCGCCCACTGGAACTTCAGGTCCCACTGCAGAGCCTGCATATGCCATCTGGCATGTGTCACTGGCAGGATGCAGGAGGCCATGAGGCCCAGCAGCCCCAGAGTCAGTCTCACCAAAATCCAGGAAAGAGGCTGAACGATCTGTATCATAGCTCGAATATCCTGGACTCGCCGCTCAGAAGAATAAGCCAGAAACTGCTCTGTGTCCAGAACAAATGCAGGAGGTCTGCCATAGTCTGAAGGCGGGAGACTATAGCCTGAGGGTGTACCGCCTTCAGCAGCCAGTCATCGAGATAGGGGAAGACTGGCAAACCAGATCTGCACAGATGAGCTGTGACCACCACCATCACCTTGGTGAACACCCGAGGGGCGCTGGTAAGGCCAAAAGGGAGCACGGTGAACTGAAAATGCTGGTGGCCTACCGTAAACCTCGGGTAACACCGATGGGCAGGCAGGACAGGAATAGAAAAATAGGCTGCATGCTAGTCCAATGCAACCATCCAATCTCCTGGCTCTACAGCAGACAAAACCTGAGCCACTGTGAGCAAATTGAATTTCTCCTTTCTGTGAAAGTAGTTGGGAACTCGGACATCTAGGTTAAGATGAAGGATCTTGTCATCTTTCAGAACCAGAAAGTAGCTGGAATAGCAACCACAGCCAACTTCTAGCACTGGAACCCTCCCTATGACTCCCTTGGCCAAGAGAGCTATGATTTTCTCCCGGAGCAGTGACAAGTGATCCTCTGTCAGCCAGTCATAAGATGGAGGCATGGAGGGAGTGGTAGTCTCGAAGGGGAAGGAATATCCCCTTTGGACGATCTGCAAAACCCACCTGTCCAATGTTAGGGACTACCAGTAGTGGAGGTGATGGCAAACCCTGCCACCAACTTGGTGCCCATGATCTATAAGAGCAAGATTAGGAAGGTTTGGAAGGTGCAGCTGTCGGAGAGTGGCTGGACCAGACCGCTAGCAACTCGACCCACAAGGTCAGTAGGAACTGCATCCTTGTCCATACAGAGGCTGGAAAGCTTGCATGGCTCGGTGGCTGGGATAGTGTTGGCGCAGTTGAAAGCTTCGTCTGTGGCCACAAAAGGATCAATTGGCAGACTGGGGCAGCTGAAAGGCTCAACAACATGGCTGCAGTCCATGAGCCCTTAATGCACTCCAGTGCCAAAGCGGGCTTGTCTCCGAAGAGACAGGTGCCATCAAAGGGCATGTCCGTGAGGGAAGCCTGGACATCCCCCAAAAAGCCAGATGTTCTCAGTCATGTGTGGCGTCTGAGGGCCCCCGCCGATGATATCGCTCTGCCCAGCATGTCGGTTGTGTCCAAGTCACAGCGTGTGGTCAGCTTTGCTGCGTCTCTCCCGTCTGTTACTGCTTGGGAGAGAATGGCCCGGGCCTTGTCGGGAACCTGTGGCAGCACTTGTGCAACCGTTTCCCACAGTGTGTGGGAATAGCGGCCCAAGAAGCATGCAGTGTTCACCGACCACAATGCAAGGCTGGAAGAGGAAAACATGTTCTTACTCAAGCTGTCAAGCCTCTTGGATTCCCGGTCAAGGGGAGCGGTTGGGAACATGCAATGGGAAGTAGAGGCTTGGTCCACCAAATGGGTGTTGGGTGAGGGAATTTGGGTACCCTGGAGTGGGGTGGTGGGCAATTGTCCTATTCACAGCAGGCACTGTTCTGGGTTTTTGCCAAGTCCCCAGAAGGACATCAGTGAGGACGGGAGAAGGGGTTCAGAAGAGGAGACTCCTGGTTGCAACATTTCAGCCAAGAAGTTAGTCTCTACTACCACCGACGGCAAACTAAGGGTGATGACCTCAGCCGCCCTCCACACCACCAATTCATATGTAGCTCTCTCATCTGTAGCCACAGTAGGGGGTAAAACCATGCCAGCATCTGAAAATGTGTCCAGTCTACTGTCATATCCCAGTTGTATTGGTATTCTATCGGGCCAGTGACCCATCCCATTCCTCCCCTAAGCCTACCCCTTCATAATAGGGCACAGGCTCTGACCTAGGACGTGGGGGTCCTGTCTGTGAAGGAATGGACATCGGTTGATGCAGTTCAGCCCTGTGTCATCAGGGATAGAATGGGGATGGTTCTGCCGGTGGGCACTGGGAGCAAGCGCGTCGGCACTGACGAAGGGCGCAATGGCACGACTGGGGCAAGTCGAAATCCATGACTGAATCCATGGGGGCCTGCTGCCGGCGCGGAAACAGATGGGGCCCCCTCTGACTGCATAGTGCCTGAAGTCACCCCGTAGAGGTCAGGCCGCTCAAAAATGATGTGCATGGCTTTATGGAACTCTTTGATTTGAGCGGGGGTTGCTCTGGCTCCTGGAAAACTGAGCAGGCGCAGAGTCAGCCCAAGCGCAGGCCCTGTTGAACGCCGATCTTCCTTTGCCGGGTCGGCCCACAGACGTGGAGAAGTCAAAGCATACTTCAACGTCTTGTGTTTCTTGTGCCTCTTATCTGAGTGTCACGACTATCTTGAGTGGGACAAAGAGGACTTTGAACTCCTGGAATGGTCCAAAGACCTTCCTCTTAAACGGGTCCGTGACTTCTGCGGAGCCAACTAAAATGCCGCTAGCAGCTTCAGGGACCGCTTCCTCTAAGCCTTCTGTGCCATGGCCCGGCAGTCGGCACGACTTGGAGTTGTAGTCACGCTCCAAACACCAGAAACATACGCGGTGCAGGTCCATCACTGACATGGCGCATTGACAAGCTGCACAAGGTTTCAACCTGTATTTTGCAATGATATCCTCGACACACCAGGAGGAAACCTAAACAAGCATTGGCATAGCCAATAGGTCTCGCCTTTGGGACCTTATAAGTGTTTAGCCATGCTACAGTTCCATAACTAAATACTTATAAGGTCCCAAAAGTGAGACCTATTGGCTATGCCAAGCGGCCCTGCGGCTGCGAAAGTTAAAGTGATCGCGATCAAACATCAAAGCGGCCATGCGGCCGCGAAAGTGAGAGTAATCGCGGTAAAGCGCGGCACGCGCGCCCGCGCACATGCACTGTAGCTCTAGGCTGGCCTGGTAGCACTTTTTGGAGCCCTCTCAATAAGTCTCGCCAGACCAGCGCATGCGCTGGGTCAGGCGAGACCTAAAAAATAACAACAAACTGTTGCAAAAGTCGTGTAGAAAACTGACAGAAGGGTAGCTCTTCTCTCGGATCAGCGCTGTCTGACGTGCATAGAAAAAAACTAACCTCACCGTGCCGAGGTGGCACCTTTATTGGTGACGCAGACATCACTTCTGGCATGGAAGACACCACACGGAGCTGAACGACGACACCTACTGGCACACAAGGGTACTGCTCATGAAAAATCTTCCGGATCCACTCTGACGACAGGAGAAATTCAAACGTAAAGATTCTGTGGCTAGATGCCTCTATCAGATATCCAGGGCTTCCCAGTGGAGGATAGACGCAGAAGGATGGAGAAAATCCAGAGTCAAGGGGATCAGGCACAGTCTCCGCCATAGGCAATTACGACACATAGAGTACATTTGTGTTGTTGGACAGTAAAGATAAAAGGTAATTTAGAGTCTGAGATTGGATCCGGCAGACTAGAGCTGGCCAGAGATGGGCCAGACTGAGATGCAGCAGAGCCCAGGGAGATCAAGAACGTCTCCTGTCTTAAGCTTTTAAATACATGTTGCACTCCCACAAGAACAGATGGTGAAAAGTAAAGGGTAATTCAGGCTTGAAGAATGAACTCAATAGGTATTGGCCTCTCAGAGGGTCAGAATGAGACTCAGTGAGGCCAGATGGCAACTAAAGACGTTAGAACATATGGAGCATATGCTCAAAGGCTAATACGTTAGCATTATTTTCAGAGGTGTAGTAACCTAAGATCTGACCATTCCTTCATTGGAAGCTCCTGCTGGGATTCTTCTTCTGCTGTAGACATGACAAAGCTGCAGGTCTAACGCGAGCCGGTAACCTTCGGGAAAAAGAAAGAATATGAGTTGCGAGTGAGGCTGGGCGACGACCGGACCTTAAGGTTGACTTGGCAACTCCAGCAGTGAGACCAGAACCTTCACACCACCTGAACCCAGGAGATTGGGTTCGCTTAAAGAAGCACATGCACAAGTTGTGCCTCAAACTCGAAGCCCGCTGAAGTGAAATGAGCGGGCTTGCCAAACTGGATACATATCTTGCACATGAAAAGAGTGAGACAGTCAGATGAAGAAGTAGTGACAACATCTACTGATTCTCCACATCCAATTCAATTCGCAGTTCCAGAAGCTTCAGAAGAAGACAAAATACAACTTTGTTCAAGTGGCACCTTTTTTTAAAGTATCCTTGCACTTTGCACTTTCCTTTTAAAATTGAAAATTGATGTAAATATATTTTGAATGTGCGCTCTTCGTGATAACGCCACAGTGATACTTGCAGCATAGCTGGGACATTATTGGTTAGTGGGGGGAACCAATCAGAAGCCATCTCAGGGCAAAATTGTACAGAGTGCGTCAGGCTCCAATCCTACTTAATGCGAAGCGCTGCCGCGCCGGTTACTTTGTTCAAGCGACACTTTTTTAAAAACTACCCTTGCACTTTCTTTTTAAAATTGAAAGCTGATGTAATTTTATTTTGAATTTGTGCTCTTTGTGATAACTGCACTGTAATACTTGCGGCATAGCTGGGACGCGATTGTTTAGCGGCAGTAACCAATCAGAGGCCATCTCAGAGCAAAGACGTATGCAGTGTGTAGGCTCCATCCCTACTTAATGCGAAGCGCAGACGCGCCAATAAATCCGTTCAAGCAGCACTTTTAAAAACTAACCTTGCACTTTCTTTTTAAAATTGAAAACTGATGTCATTGTATTTTGAAACTGTGTTCTTCATGATAACCGTATTGTGATACTTGCAGCATAGCTGGGACATGATTGGTTAGCGGGAACAACCAATCAGAGGCCATCTCAGGGCTAAAGTGTACAGAGTGTGTTAGGCTCCATGCCTACTTAATGCGAGGCGCCGATACGCCACTATTTACTTATTTATTTATTTAATGCAGTTTTATATTGTGCGGACTTTACCCAAAGGAGTCAGAGCGCTTTACAATAGAATAAAAAAAATTCTAGCTAACGCAACAAGAATTTTCGATTCTATTAAGGACACGAAGGCGAGGATTATGCTTCTCTTTACTTTACTGGCAAAACAGCAGCCAATGAACAACTTTAAACTGAGCATACCCCGGAAGTACAACCCCCTCCATAGTATGCACCAATCATTGTCCGTCCATATTGTATATATAGTCCATCATGCAGAAACCACTTCCTCTTTCTTTGCAAACAAACTTTTAACACAGTCCACAAACTTGACTGTCGAACACTGGACATCACCGATTCCTTCATCGACGTGAGTCCCAACACCGGTCACGGAATTTCTTCTCCAGAAGCGGAGCTGGAGTCATCTGAGTCCTTTATGCCGGTTTGTTCTGTTCTCCTGAAACGAGAATATATGTCGTAATATACCATTCACCGAATGTATGTTTCAACAGAATGGGCGGGAAGAAACCCTTAATAAAGTACACAATACAAAATGACATCACCAGCAATATGAAAAAAGTCCAAAATCATATTGAAAGCACAGTTTCAAGGGTGGGATAATCCTCGCCTCCGTAGAATCGAAAATTCTTGTTGCGTTAGCTAGAAACATTTTTATTCTATGTCAGTCCACGGAGGCTCAGATTATGCTAGTTTAAAGTTGTCCCACCACATTAGTAGCAACATCAACAATAGGCTTATGATAAAACGTTTTAAAAGTATTATCAGAAGACCAATCCGCCGCAGCCATAATGTCCTCTAAACGAGAACCTGTAGCAAAAGCTTTGGAAGCCATAGCTCCTCTCACTGAGTGAGCGCCAAAGGCCGCCGTATCTATGCCTGCCAAATTCAACAACCAAGTAACCCACCTGGCTAAAGTAGTGGAAGTGACTGGTCGGAAAGGTCTCTGTAAAGATATAGCAATTGCCCTGCGACATCATTTCGAAACTCACGTGTACAATCCTCATAACATTTTAAACATTGAACAACACACAATTTACTATGATGTGGAAAAGCAGGGTAGGAAATACATCTAGAATTGGTTTTGGTTCGTCTCGAGACTGTGAAAGAAACCCCCGAAGGAGTGCTCTCCCCGCTAAGCCCAGAGCCCGTACATCAGACACACGTCTACATGAAATCAAACATAACAATAAAGTCAGTTTAGCTGATAATTGCTTACAGGATAGACCTTCATTAGTTGGCCAACTTCTGAGAAAACGAAGTACTACGTCCACATCCCACAATTGTGAATACCTTGGTTTTGGAGGATTTACCAACCTGATACCTCTCACCACTTTACAGACCAAAGGATATTCCCCCACTGGCTTACCATCCACGTGAGGATTACCCGCTGAGATAGCTGATGTATAGGCTAACCCTGTACTTGCCATCTCCGACAGGAAGTTAGCGATCATATGGATTCTGGATCCCATGAGATCCCCTTGTCGTTCAGGACACCAACTAACCCACTTACGCCAAGCTGATTCATATCGCTTGTGCGTAGCTGTGGCCCATGATTGGGATAAGAAAAACAGTGTGTTCTCCGAAACTCCAGGCACTTGCCAACGTCTCCGGAAAGTTTCCACGCCATGAGCGGCAATTGGTCTTGAAGAACCAGAGGATGCGATTGACCCAGAGGATCCGCCAAGATTCCCAGAAACGATCGCAGACGTATTGGAAACGCACAAGAAAGAGTCAACGCCGCTGGGAACCACGCTTGTGCTCTCCAACACGGGGATATCAACATCACCTCCGCTCTCTGTCTGCGGATCTGCGGTAACACTCTCAGAATCATGGCGAACGGAGGAAATGCATACAGCATGCCCGTCGTCCATGACTGAAGGAATGCGTCCGAGTAGCTCGCCAGAGGATCTGGTCTCCAACTGTAGAACAGAGCAGTTGTGTATTGATCCTGGACGCGAAGAGGTCTATCACACAAGGACATCTCTTGATGTCGAGTTGTCAGAAAATCCTGGGATGAAGACGCCAGTCGCTGGAATCTCGAAGAAAATGAGAATTCCAATCCGCCACCACATTGGAACTGCCCGGAATATACTCCGCTGTCACTGAAATGTGGTTAATACCAGGCGGAAGCCCTGATCTTGCTTCGGGACAAGAACACTGTGCTGGTGAAACCGTGAGGGTGAGGTGTAGTTTGCACAATTGCCCCTTTCTGCATCAAAGATGCCACTTCGCTGTCTATAAAAGACGTCTCTACTTGGGAAAAACGTAGTGGTAGTGGTCTGTGTGTTTCTCGAGGTGTGGCATAAAAATCAACCTGAAAATCGAGTACTGTCTGCGGTACCCAAGGGTCGTATGTTACAGTTTTCCATCTGTTCAGGAACAAAGCAATCTGACCCCCCACCTTGACATTCCCATACTGAGGCAGAATTACCTGAATAGTAAGAGTCTCTGTCGCTACCCTGTCC
Source organism: Triturus cristatus (assembly GCF_964204655.1). Classification (NCBI taxonomy): domain Eukaryota; kingdom Metazoa; phylum Chordata; class Amphibia; order Caudata; family Salamandridae; genus Triturus; species Triturus cristatus. The sequence goes on along the minus strand of NC_140595.1, from coordinate 141,911,756 downwards.
TCAGTAGCCTCCCTTCTAGAATCTGCCACGACCCACACGATTTCTGGTGGGATAAAAATTGGACCTTTGGGCTCCTCCTCTGCCTCTCTGTTCGGAACCTCTGGAGGCCTGATTGGATCCACGACCGGGCGCTCGACCTCTGTAGCGACCGGCCCTGGTAAAAAGGCCAGCATTGAAAACCTTCTTAATATTGGCCTGGGCCTTATCCAATGCAGAGAAAGTGGCGACATATTTACCCAGTTCCTTCACAAACTTGTCGCCGAACAAAAGACTATTGGCCAAAGTGCCAGCGTCCGTTGAGGCCATGTCAGCCAATTGGGGGTCTATGCACATTAAAAATGACCGCCTGCGCTCTGTTGAGATTGCGCAATTGGCATTGCCCAAAAAACACAGGGCCCTCTGTGCCCATTCCAAAATTTCCATCACATCTAGCAGTGTGTTAGTATCCTTGGCGTGCACTGCCGCATCCAGGATCTTAGTAATCGGCATTTTGTCATAGAATGGTTCTCTTACTATTCTTACACCTGCGTCTTGTGTTTTTTTGTATTTTACTACTCTACTCCGATTTTATTTAACTTCCTAACACCTTTCTGGTTGTCTTAGTGCACCCTACACCACTATTTTTTGACAGTCATTTGAAACTTTCAGAGACTCATTTCTGCATGCCCACTGTATTTCAATAGCACACTGGATTTTCTCTGCACAGAGCTCTTTTGACACATGACACCATCATATCAGCCGAAAAGAAACAATTACTTTTCTTGTCAGTCTCCAATAACGGGCGTGTTTATACCATCTCCCTAAATATTTTATTTGCAGTTCTGTGTTACATTTGTAAGTGGTGTTTAGTTAGTTAATGTGGGAGTAAAGTGTCTATGTAATACTTATAGAGCTCCTTAGTTTTCTGTGCGGTTCTTTGAAGTCAGCAGGGCAGGGAAACTCAAACCCGATAAGCATCATGTAATATATTCAAAGCTTGCTTGAATCGGAGCGGGGGGGGGGGGAACAAGCCTTGCAGCAGCAGGGAATGCAAATGAACGTTGCTATGGGTCTCAATGGCGTAACGGAACTTGAAGGGGGGGGGCAAGGTACATGGAGGGGCTCTGCTCCAGCTGTTTGGTCAGAGAACTGTGCGGAGGGGGCACCCTGAGGCTACCCCCCCCCTCCCCCGGTCGCACCGCAGGGGCTGCGGGGGGCCTGTGTTACATCACTGGGTCTCATTTACTTCGCTGTAAGAGGCAGATACGCGGATTTAGGGCTCCCTTCTGCAGTGGTACAGATTTTTTGCAAGTGTGGCTGTGGCTAAACCACAGTGCATGAGTAACAGGGCAGCTTCACTTTTTTTTTTTTTCAGAAACCCCAGACATCGTGGGATTGTCCCAAAAAGTAAAACGCTTCTTCCAGAAGAACGAGTTACTTACCTTCTGTAATGATGTATCTGGTAGAGACACAGTCTAGCCGCAGATTTCTTGACTTAGAATATTCCGCAGGTGTCAGACTGCATCCGGAAAACTTTTTCCCCAGCAGTACCTCTGCACGCCGTAGGGCGGCGTCGCCCAGCTCCGCCCTGACGTCGTCCACAGAAGTGATGTCAATGGAGCCATATCGGTCCCCACCCACTCCGACGTGAGCACTGGGTCTTGCATGGTGCCCTAAACAGACTCATCGGAAAATCAGAGGTATCTGATGGATTCAGTGCTTGAAATGGAGAGATATGAGTGCAGGTACCCTGTACCAGAGGGCCTGCTTGTGTCTGAAAGTGTCGGTACTCGACAATTAAAAGTATAATGTCACTCTTGAGAGGTGCCGGTACTTTCTCATTAAAAGTATTACGTCACTCTTGAGTAGTGCTGGTACTCTCCAAATAAAGTATTACGTCACTCTTGAGAAGTGCTGGTACTCTCCAAATAAAGTATTACGTCACTCTTGAGAAGTGCTGGTACTCTCCAATTAACAGTTTTACGTCTCTCTTGAGAAGTGCCAGTACTCTCCCTCTCAAAATAAAAAAGTGCTGGTTCTCAGTACAGGCCAGTACCGGCCCATTTAAAGCACTGCTGATGGTATTAAATAATGTGGTAAACAGAGTGCGGCTCATAGGAAATCCGTGGAGTGTCGGCAGATTCCATATTTCCAGCAAACAATTAATGAGGCTTTTGGTGAATTAAGAGCGATAGTTAATGATCAGCTAAGATATCATCTGTGAAAAGGTTGAGTTAGTTCTTCTATAAGGGAGGAGACCTGTTCCCGATTCAGGATTAGAAAGCACAATTTCAGAGGAGGAAACAGAATTCACAGGACTTTCACATGGTGAGGGCTACGTCTTTCACCAACGAATTTGGGGGCATATCAACAACAGCCGGCGATAATTATCGCTAAGCGCACTTAGCGCTAGGATAATTATCGCCGGCTAGCGTGGATTTTTATCGCTGAGATAGCGTGCTATTAGCAACGCTTATCTCAAAAGCGATAAAAATCCTCACGCTAACAGGCTAACGTGAGATTATCGCTGGAAACCCAGCGATGATCTCACGTTAGCTTGTTGATAGGGACAGACAAACTTAGCCATGATATTCTCCTTCCATAGGATATCATGGCTAAGTCAGAAAAATACCAGACGTAAAAAAGCAGCGTTAAACGCGGTTAGCGCTGCTTTTTTTTTGTCTCTAACAGGGTTAGCGACATTCTTGATAATAGGAGAAATGTCGCTTAGCGACATTTCTCCTATTATTTTACTCTGGAACGCCCCCTTTGCATCTCATTAGAGATGCAAGGGGAAGCGTAGAGTAAAAGGGTGCTAACATGCAAATTTGCGTGTTAGCACCCTGTTGTTGATAGGGCGCTAGTTTTATCTCTCCTTTTTTGGCTTTTAAAGCCAAAAAAGCAGAGATAAAGCCCTTGTTGATATGCCCCATTATAATTGAAAGCAACCGAGTCATTTGTGATTGTTGTAGTCCAGTCAAGCCCCTTCCTCTCTCCCAGGCAGAGAGAGTTAACCTAAATGTTGTTTACAGCTCAAGTATGCAGAGAGGTAACCACACACTGATTATTTCATATTGTGCCCTGCAACTTGAGCCAGGAGTCCAAACACTCCCTTTGTCGGACCGAAGCTGAGGAATTAACAAATCTATAATGCAGGAGGCGCGCTGCTAATATTTCAGGGGGGGGGGGGCAGGATAATACAACCGGACGTAGAAGATGGCGCCCTTCCAAGTGCCCCTTGAAGGAAATGCCAATCAGTGAGACGAGATTCAGAAGGCTTGCGACGCAGCTAGGGGGAGGGTGTAATGTCCCCAGCTCTAACAACGTGTGCCGTTTCCTCCACAGGTGGACTTGGACTGTCACACAGCCTGTTTCTGAGCCACGAGACCGGCTTCTGCGCAGCCGCTGCGACCCAGCACTTCCCTCAAGGCTCTGATTACCACTTCAAGAGACTCCACCGAAGTGGGATAACAAAGGACATCTCCACCGGACCAGACACGTCCTGAGGCGGAACCTATTCTGACAGACACCTTCCCGAGCACAGGCTCTCCATGACGACACATACCGGTGCCAGTGGGGCTCCTGCGCAAGTTCTTCAGACTAAAGTAAGAAATAATTGAATATTTTGGTATGTCTGTGGACCTTGCTTGTTTATGTATTAAATGACTTTCAGTAAGTCCGATAGGTTGTAGTTTAAAGGCAAGAGCGTCTGACTTTGAAGCTGAAGAACCAGGATCGAGTCTCGGCGTCGGCTCAAGCATCCTGTGACTCTGGGCAAATCACTTAATCTCCCCGCGCCTAAAAAAAAAAAAAATGAATGTGTCCGTCTGTAATGCAACTGGTGCTCATTTAAAGCGCTCTGATACCTTCGGGTCAAGTTAGCGCTATATAAATCTGAAATGCAATAGAAGAAGATAATGTATACGTGCGAAATTCTATGGCATTTAATGGGTCGAATTTCAATTATTTAAGAATAAATGCATTGTTTTCTAACGGAAAAATACCTTTCACACCAGTTTAGGTTATTTGGAAACTATAAAATTGCCCTTGTTGTTAGCCACCCAAGATCTTCAACTTTGCGATTTCAAATAATACGCGATATGCCATTTCCTCTTGAAAATATTAATATACACCATTCAGGTGCCCAGAATGCCAGTGGGACAGTGAGTGGCTTCGAGAGCAAGTGCCGGTAAAAGTCCACGAGTGAATACTTCGTTGGTGGAATGACTGCGCGCGTTTTTCAGCTCCCGATGTCCCATTCATCTCTGTGCAAAGCTCCGAGCCCTTGTGGAGAATGACAACAGATTTCGCAAGACTGGCTGGAAAGGCTGGAAGCAGCGGACATTCTTAAGTGAAAATGAGTGACCCTCACGCTTGAGTAAAGCATCCGATGCCAGTCAGCGGCTGTGACCGCCGCACAAGTAAGTGCCCGGTGAGCTCACCTGCCAGAAATGGGAAACTGGCCTCAAACGGTGTGTCGCTTATGTCCCACTAGGAATGAGTGGGCATCGCCACAGTAGGAAAGTGTCAGCACTCACTCAACGAGGAAGCAAGCTTTCTGAGCTCAGTCCAAGACGACTAGACCTATTCAGGCAAGATTAGTTCACACTGCTTCCCGCACTGTTGTGCAACCATTAACACTGCTACCCACTGGCATCCTGCAACCAATCACACCTGCATCTAAACTAATGCCTCTGGTTTACAAAGCGCTTCGAGATCACAGCAAGTGCTAGAAATAACGCTACTCCCAAATTCTCGGGTCATTCTCTTATTATGCCGTTTTACGTATTTTTGTTTCTTTGATAGGATAGGGAGTAGATAATCTCAATAATTTATCTGTGACAGGTAGTAGAAACATTGAGCAGTATTTTATTTATCAGATGAACCTATCGTAAACAAATAAAATCATCCTTCATAGCTTTAGGAACTATGGATATTGTACTGGAAAGGTTAGCAAAATGTCTACGGTCAGGGCTAGTTTTAGGTGTAGTCACTGAACTAGAGAGATGTGAGGGTTCTACAATGAAAAGAGAAAATTAACTAATGTGTTTTAAGAATGGGAGGTGTGTTGTTCCCCCTTGAAAATGATGCACGCAAAGGAAATGCACGTAAACATTAAATGATGTGTGAAAAGTGATGCTGGATGGTGCTTATTAACCAGTTGTGCAAAAACATGTTTGCTCTTTTAATCACAGGTTACTTTAAAATTGCCATTATTCATTTAAATTCAGGCACCTGTTCACCAAGGATTTGTGGTGGCGCTGATTCGAATAGCTTTTTAGAGCACCTACAACAGACAAAAAATCATCAGCATCCTAAAAACAAAAGTAAGGTTATATAGTAAAAAAAAAGAAGCATTTGCCATGCAAAAGTTAACGCATTTGCAAGAGTTAGAGCTATTGGCGTTGTAAAAGACAATGTTTTTTTACCTATGTGTTGTGGTTTGGGGTGTATTGTATTGTAATTGCATTTATGTAGCTCTTACTACCCCTGACGAGGTGTCGAAGCACTTTTTCTCATGCTACTCCGCAACCCATAAAGGATTAGTGGTGAATTAGTAGAGTGAAAATAGGAAAGTAATTTGAGTGGTGGCTAGGTTAGTCAGTTATTCGGATTGAGAAGGAGAGGGGAGGGATAGAAGAGGGAAAAAGGTTTGCATTTATATAGCGCTTGCTACCCTTGATGGGGTGTTGAAGTGCTTTTTCGGCGAGTAGAACGCTACTTCGGAACCCAGAAACTATTAGTGGTGAATTAGTATAGTGAAAATAGGAAAGTAATTTGAGTGGTAGATAGGTTAGTCATTGATGTGTTTCTGTGTGTAAGGTTGACAAATATTTGGGCAGATTTCGAAATACTCAAACTCCACCTATTGTAGTGGATGTCTGAGAATTGGAGTGGAATTATGTGGGTTGTATTGGAATTGTTTGTTCTGGAATTGTGTGCGGTGGAATTTAGAGTGGGGAGTATATTTGTGTAGTGGAATTATGTGGTATGGTGAATAAATAGAGGTGAGAGCTGCATAGAATGCTGCAATAAAATGCAAGCAGCTAAGGGCTGCTGAAGCTGAGCACACACCCACGAAAGCTCGACTTAAAAACGACAGAAAGAAAACACCTGGAAAAGGGCCAATAATATCATGGAATGCAAGATGAGCTAAAATATGTGTTAAGTAAACAGCAACTCCATTGCGGTCATGTATTACTTTAAGGGTGTTTACAGCAACAGTTGAGAAATCAATCCTTGTTTTGGATATAACATTAGAACTCGAATAAAGGGCCTATTTCATGCTCTGTCTCTGTTCCTTGAGTCTAGTCGGGTGGGGAAGAACAATGTTAATAATCTGGCACTTTCATTTGTGATTATGTTGTCAGCTAGCCTAATAAATCTGTAAATTATCTCCCAGCCCTGCACTGCCTGAAACTATTTCTGTAGTATTTCAGTCAGGACTTAAGAGTTCAGGTAATGTTGCTCCAGGCAGTGGAAGTTCTGCTCTCTCTACTGGCCCTTAAAGCATACATATACTCCAGGAAAGATTTTTTAAATACTCCCTCTTGGGTTTAAACAATCCACAAACCTTTTGAGGTCTCGCCTAGGCAGCGAATGTGTGGCATGTGCTGTCTCTTTGAGACATGCTGCATCTAGAATGTGGGATTGAAGCACCTCCCATCTTTTTCATTGGGTCCTGTTACTGCCCTTCATAAATGGCTGCTTTTGTTTGGTGAATACGCTTAATAGTCCTTCTTTTTGGACTTTTGTAACCTCCCATGAGAACTGCCCCTGTTACCTTACTCTTCCTTTTATTAATCTCTATGAGCACTCTCTTTTTAGCTTGCCTGCCTCTGCTTGTGTTTTACGCAGGTTTGAGGAAAAGTTTGCTCTGCTTGTTTATTTAATACTCGAAAACTTCTAACTTCCAAGCTGTCAGCGCTGCCCAGTACACCCCCGCCAACCCCACACACACACACGAGGAATGATGACTGGATTCAAAGTCGTAAACTGAGTTAATGGTGGAGCCGAGTCATGAGCTATCTCTTCACAACACAGATGCTCCATTCAGGGCTCAGCTCTGCCATTATTTCAATGTACAACTTTCAAATCAGTCAGCGGTCTGAATTCCGTCTTGCCTCGCCACAGTTTTATAAGGGCATATGTGTACTTTCAAAGACTGAGATCATGCTCGATGTTTTTAGTGATCCGTCCTCCGAATTTAAAACAAGCTTCGACCCGAAGGTTTTGCAGCGCATAACATGATCTCCAGGTACCTTACATTCATTTAGGTAATTTGCTTACACTTATAGTTTTTTGGGATGATGCTGAGACTCGAAACTGGTCGCTCGTGTAATTTTACAGCCTTTGGTGCTTTGTAAGCAGTTGAGCCACTCAGCCTGTACCCTGTCAAGGTATGTCAAGGTATATGTTACTGCAAGCTCCGTTGGTACATGCGCTCGTTGCTCTTATCTGAGTGTGACACAACAATAAACCTTGGCAGGACCAACCCAGCCTCTCATCCTTCTGACTTTAATTAATGGGGTAATAATTAACACTTGTGGAAACTGTGGGAATCCCTACCCCCACTCCACACACACACACACACTCTCTCTGACCACACTGCATGCAGACACACGTAACTCCTTGCTCCTTCGTTAAATGTAATTAACACTTTGGGGAACGATGTGGAACCTGCTTGTGTGTTGTGGACTTTTTCTTTTTTTTATATACTGCTAATTGAAAGCATAGCATTGGCCTGCTGTATATGTTCTTCCCTGTTGCTATGGGAACTTTTCCTGGTGTGGAAAGACTGGTATAAAAGTGCTAGGTTGCAATCCTTGTAATATGGAGCACAGCATGCTAATCCCATGCAGTTTGTACCTGAAGCAACACTGCATGTCTGAGGCTGGGAAAAGCAGTGGTGGCGAGTTGTTTCACTCTCTGATGGGTGTGAATGCCGTTTCTCAATGTGGCGGTGCTTCTACTGTGCATTTTAGACTTGACACACCATTAGCGTACTCGCAGACTTGGCCAGTTTATTTCAGTTTTTCACAGTACTACCTGCTCCTTCATTTGCCTCAGCCAGTCGTCTCAGTCGTCTTTCATGCCTCCCACTGACTATCCCATTCCCTACTATTTTGCACGTCTGTATTCTATTTGCTTGCAATCTCAAGCACTGAAACGCCTCATTAGGGGTTATACACACTATATAAATGCAAATACAAGTGCAAGAGAATCAGCAAGAGCCCATTTTCCACCGTCTCTGCAGCCAAGGTGGCCAGCAAAACACACAAGATGATGGACGGAATGTTGCGCAATGGCAAAACATTCACCCCCAGTCACAGATCTGGGTTTAATCCATCGTTATTTTGCTCACCACGCCACCCCAGTTCAGACATGGCCATATGCAAATCAGTCTTGACCCTGTGCCTCATGGGAGCAGTCCAGCCCGAACTGCCAAGCCATGTCTTCCCTGGACCGGAATCAAGCATCCTAGGACCGGTTTCTGGCTATCAGCCGTCATCAGCCAGGATAGCTTGACTCCAGTGGCGTAGTGAGCACGGGACCCACGTCTGGGCATACCCTTCCCACATAGGGTGAACAGCAAAACACACAAGATGATGGACGGAATGTTGCGCAAAAACATTCACCCCCCAGTCACAGATCTGGGTTTAATTCATCGTTATTTTGCTCACCACGCCACCCCAGTTCAGACATGGCCATATGCAAATCAGTCTTGACCCTGTGCCTCATGGGAGCAGTCCAGCCCGAACTGCCAAGCCATGTCTTTCCTGGACCGGAATCAAGCATCCTAGGACCGGTTTCTGGCTATCAGCCGTCATCAGCCAGGATAGCTTGACTCCAGTGGCGTAGTGAGCACGGGACCCACGTCTGGGCATACCCTTCCCACATAGGGTGAACAGCAAAACACACAAGATGATGGACGGAATGTTGCACAATGGCAAAATATTCACCCCCAGTCACAGATCTGGGTTTAATCCATCGTTATTTTGCTCACCACGCCACCCCAGTTCAGACTTGGCCATATGCAAATCAGTCTTGACCCTGTGCCTCATGGGAGCAGTCCAGCCCGAACTGCCAAGCCATGTCTTCCCTGGACCGGAATCAAGCATCCTAGGACCGGTTTCTGGCTATCAGCCGTCATCAGCCAGGATAGCTTGACTCCAGTGGCGTAGTGAGCACGGGACCCACGTCTGGGCATACCCTTCCCACATAGGGTGAACAGCAAAACACACAAGATGATGGACGGAATGTTGCGCAATGGCAAAACATTCACCCCAGTCACAGATCTGGGTTTAATCCATCGTTATTTTGCTCACCACGCCACCCCAGTTCAGACATGGCCATATGCAAATCAGTCTTGACCCTGTGCCTCATGGGAGCAGTCCAGCCCGAACTGCCAAGCCATGTCTTCCCTGGACCGGAATCAAGCATCCTAGGACCGGTTTCTGGCTATCAGCCGTCATCAGCCAGGATAGCTTGACTCCAGTGGCGTAGTGAGCACGGGACCCACGTCTGGGCATACCCTTCCCACATAGGGTGAACAGCAAAACACACAAGATGATGGACGGAATGTTGCGCAATGGCAAAACATTCACCCCCCAGTCACAGATCTGGGTTTAATCCATCGTTATTTTTCTCACCACGCCACCCCAGTTCAGACATGGCCATATGCAAATCAGTCTTGATCCTGTGCCTCATGGGAGCAGTCCAGCCCGAACTGCCAAGCCATGTCTTCCCTGGACCGGAATCAAGCATCCTAGGACCGGTTTCTGGCTATCAGCCGTCATCAGCCAGGATAGCTTGACTCCAGTGGCGTAGTGAGCACGGGACCCACGTCTGGGCATACCCTTCTCACATAGGGTGAACAGCAAAACACACAAGATGATGGACGGAATGTTGCGCAATGGCAAAACATTCACCCCCAGTCACAGATCTGGGTTTAATCCATCGTTATTTTGCTCACCACGCCACCCCAGTTCAGACATGGCCATATGCAAATCAGTCTTGACCCTGTGCCTCATGGGAGCAGTCCAGCCCGAACTGCCAAGCCATGTCTTCCCTGGACCGGAATCAAGCATCCTAGGACCGGTTTCTGGCTATCAGCCGTCATCAGCCAGGATAGCTTGACTCCAGTGGCGTAGTGAGCACGGGACCCACGTCTGGGCATACCCTTCCTGTTGGACCCGGCCTCGTGGCGTGGTCCTTAACCCCCTGGATGGTGGCCGTTCCCCGCCCCGGCCGTCACGGGCCACCCGTCTGAACTACACCAAGGCCCTTCACCCGGAGCTGCACGTGGTCGCATACTCCTCGTGGCTCCGCCATCTTGTTGGCCTCCACGTCACGCCGTGCACCAGCCGGCACGACCCCGCTCAACCCGGCCTCGACCCCAGCGAAGCCCCGACATCGAGGCACCACGAACTAGCCAGGGGGTGCCGCAGGAACCATTCATCGCCCCCGGCGGAGGACAGTATCGATGGGACCCCCAACTGTCCTCCCCTCTCGAGGTGTGATCGCCCTGCAACTCCCATGGGCCTGGCGCCTCTCCTGCTGGGCGTCTGGCCACCTCCACCCGGCCACTCCGCCCCCTCGGGCGCATAGGTCCGGACATCAAAGGGCTCCAGACCTATATCTGGGGCGACCCCACCACAGCTCGGCAGTTGTATCCCGGAGTCGAGAGCCCTGCTGATTGAATCGCGGCTGACCCTACGGAGAAGAACTCTTGTCGGAACCATCACGAGCCCTGCTGACTGCGTCGCGGCTCCTTCTTGTGAACCCTTTCTGAACCACCTGGAACATCGGAGCCCTGCTGACGCTGTCGCGGCCCAACCTCGCTGAAACCTTCCTCGGAGCCCTGCTGACGACGTCGCGGCTCGAGCTGAGCAGAAACCATCTTGAGAGCCCTGCTGATTGAATCGCGGCTCTCCACGAACTGTACGCCAGAGCCCTGCTGACGCCGTCGCGGCTCGACCCCTCCGAGATCGGAGGTCCTCCAGCTTGAGGATAAGAACTGGGCCCCGGGTACCCTCGTACCGCACTCCTGCCAAAGACTGACCCGCTACCCCTACCCTTCCAAAGAGACACTGAGACTTTTGGTGGATCCCTCGATCCCTTCGTGTAAATATTGACCTCGTAACCTTTTGATTGCTGATAAAGAATTGCTTGTCACCAGACAACCTCCTTGAGTCCTGTGTGGTGGTGTTACTGTGCTAGTGCGTGATAGGAGAAGGATCTCTCAGGAGACTTCTCGGCAGCGCTCGGCTACTTCGTGCAGTGAGAGGGCCCCCCTTGGTGGTCTCACCGACTCCTCGGGTCCGCCTTCCAACATTTGGTGGCCAGCGACGGGATCCGAGCCGAACGCAGTACGTACCAGCCAGTACCCACTAGCTACCCATCCAAACGAACAGTAATCATGAGCAGCCAGGAAAACAACGCGACAATGGAGTTCCAGCCCGAACGGCTGGAAGAATATACGCACAAAGAGTTAAAGCAGTTCTGCAAAGACAAAGGCATTGCAACCACCAGCCTAGGTACCAAAGAAGAGATGCAGAAAGCTCTGAGGGCATGGTTGGAGGCCGGGGCAGGCCCCTCCCAGGAAGAAGGGCCCTTGCCCCTGACGGAGACCGCAGCAACCGCACTGACTCCGGCAACCGGAGGAAGAAAGAGCCTAGAAACCGGCCTCTCCGAAGAAGAAATACGAGAGCGGGAAAAGGTCCGGAGCCACGAGCTAGAGCTCGCCCGACTGCGGCTGGACGGCGAACTCCAGCTGGCAGAAAAGAAACTGGCCCTCGAGCAGCTACGCCTTCAAGAAGAGATAGAAGAGAAGAGACGACACAGGGAGTTGGAGGAAAAGAAACTAACTCTTGAGCACGAGCGCAGGCTCAAGGAACTCGAGATCAAGGCCAAGAACGGAGGGACCGACACCCCCAGTACTAGAGACACTCTACCGCCTTCCGAGGCCAAGGTACATATCCCGAAAGAGGTCGTCAAGGAGTATTACAAGAATGACGACATCCAACAATGGTTTAAGGCCTACGAGGTGGCCATGACCTCCCATCGGGTGCCCCAAAAAGACTGGGGCGCAGGCCTGTGGGGGCGATTCCTGAGTGAAGGACGGGACACGCTGCTCCAGCTACCGGAGGAGGTGATGACCTCCTACGATCACATGAAGGAGGCCCTGCTCACCCGCTACGGGCTAACAGCGGAAATGTACCGCCAGCGGTTCAGAGACTGCAAGAAAATCCCAGGTACCACATGGGTGGAATATGTGGACTTTTTCAGTCGGGCCCTAGAAGGGTGGATCAAAGGAAGCAAAGTAACCACCTACGGGCAGCTGGTCGACCTCATCGTGTGGGAACATCTTTCCAACAATTGCTTCGTGGAACTGAGACAGCACCTCCTCGACAGCAAAATGACCGACCCGCGAAAACTTGCCGTCGAGGCCGATCGATGGGTCAACTCCCGGGTCCCCCGGAGCTCAATGGGGGAGTACCAGAGGAACCCCAACGGACCCCCACGACAGCGCGGTGGGGGGGGAGGGTCGAACAGGAACCGAGACCCTCCCGCCGGGGCCCCCAGGAGCCCCCCCCGAGGGCCACCGCAGTCACATCTCTCCCCGAGCCTAGCCCGAAGGGTGGGCCCGGCCCGACCCGGACCACGGCCACCAGTGACCTGCTATGGCTGCCAACAAACCGGACACTTTGCCAGCGATCCGACCTGCCCTCTGAACCGAAGAAACGGGGCCGGCGGGCCCCCGCCCCGGCAGCTGACAGCCGCCGCCTTGGGGGGAGGAGAAGAGGAAGAGGAGGCCCTCGACCGAGAGAACACTGAGTGGGAGCCGGCAGCCATGTCCCTGGTCTGCCTGGGTAGCCGAGAGATGGTACCCTGCGCCCCCATCCCAACCAACACCCAGAAGTACCGGCAGCAGGTCACGGTCAACGGGCAACGGGCCGAAGCCCTTCGCGACACGGGCGCCAGCATCACCGCTGTCCGCTGCCACCTGGTGACCCCTGAACAGATTCTACCGAATGTGCTGTGCCCCGTACGGACGGCCGACAACAGTGAAAGCCTATGCCAGATGGCCCTGGTCCCCTTCGAGTGGGGAGGGGTGACGGGCCTGCTGAAGGTGACAGTGCGCGACGACGCCCCGGTCGACTGTCTCCTGGGGAACGACTTGGAAAGTTCCCCCTGGGCTCAAGTAGAGCGACGAGAGCACCTCCGAATGTTGGGACTGGCTGATTGGGCCTGCGCCATCACCCGGTCCATGACCGCCCAGGCCCCCCGCTCATCCTCGACCTCCGGGACCACCCAACCCGAGGGGCTCACACCCCCTCCCACCAGCAGCGAGGAGGAGGCGGACACCGACCCTGGGCCCAGCGAATCCTCCCCCGAAGAGGTGGCTTCTCCGAGCGTCCTACCAGAGCTGACGCAATGGCAACACGAAGGGGGCCCCACCCGAGAGCAGTTCCAGCAAGAGCAACAGTCCTGTCCCTCTCTCGAAGGGGTCCGACAACAGGCGACCGCGCAAGCCAACGGTGACCAGACCGGCACCCACTGGATCTACTGGGCCGAGGGCCTGTTGTACAGTGAACAGAAAGTAGCAGAACTCGGGGCCAGCCGCGTGTTGGTGGTCCCCCTCCGCTTCCGGGAGTTCCTTCTCAACCTGGCCCATGATGTGCCCCTCGCCGGACACTTGGGGCAAGACAAAACGTACAGTCGTCTGGTGACCCACTTCTACTGGCCCCGGATGCGGAGAGATGTGGACAACCACTGCCGGTCCTGCCAGACCTGCCAGGCCAGCGGAAAGGTGGGGGGTCGGGTCAAGGCCCCCCTCCAGCCCTTTCCCGCCGTCAGCACCCCGTTCGAACGGGTCGGAATCGATATTGTGGGACCCCTGGACCCCCAAACCGCCCTGGGCCACCGCTTCATCCTGGTCCTCGTGGACCACGCCACCAGGTACCCGGAGGCGGTCCCGCTAAGAACTATAACGGCCCCTGTGGTAGGCCGGGCCTTGATGGGAATCTTCTCCCGAGTGGGATTCCCCAGCGAAGTGGTGAGCGACCGCGGCACGAACTTTATCTCCAGGTACATGCGGTCTCTGTGGCAACAGTGCGGGGTCACCTACAAGTTCACGACCCCCTATCACCCTCAGGGGAACGGACTGGTTGAGCGGTTCAACCGAACATTAAAAGGGATGATCCAGGGCCTGGAAGAACCCCTCAGGCGGAAATGGGATGTCCTGCTGCCCTGCCTCCTGTTTGCCTATCGGGAGGTCACGCAGAAGTCCCTTCGGTTCAGCCCGTTTGAACTATTGTATGGACACCCGGTCCGCGGACCGCTCAGCCTGGTCAAGGAGGGCTGGGAGATGACACCCCGAGGCGCCCCTCCTGACGTCTACCGATACCTCCTGACCCTCCGAAACCAGACCCGCAAGTTCCGAGCCATGGCCGAAGCCAACCTCGAGGCCAGCCAGGAGGACATGAAGCGGTGGTACGATCGCAACACCTCTACTGTAGAATTCGAGCCAGGTCAGAAAGTATGGGTCATGGCCCCGGTCGAACCCGGCGCCCTCCAGGACAAATGGACCGGGCCCTTCAAGGTGGTGGAGAAGAAAAGTCCCGTCACATACCTGGTCGATCTGGAGTCCCCCCGGAACCCCCTCCGGGTCCTACATGCTAACAGGCTAAAACCCCACTTCGCCCGGACCGAACTGAGCCTGCTGCTGGCGACCGACGAGGGGGGCGAGGACGACTCCGAGCCCTTGCCCGACCTCTTGCAATCCGACATTCACGATGGATCGATCGAAGGGGTCCAACTCGCCTCGTCCCTGACCCCGGAACAGCGCAACGACTGCCAGCAATTACTGCGGGACTACGCAGCCCTCTTCTCTCTCACCCCGGGGGTGACCCACTGGTGCGTCCACGACGTCGACACCGGGGAGAGCCCCCCCATACGACACAGAGCCTACCGGGTGCCTGACCGAGTGCGGGCCTGCATCCAGGCCGAAGTAGCGAAGATGCTGGCCCTGGGGGTCATCGAGCCTTCCGACAGCCCGTGGGCCAGCCCTGTCGTCCTGGTGCCCAAGGCCGCAGCTCCCGGTCACCCCCCGGAGTTGCGATTCTGCGTGGACTACCGAGCCCTGAATACAGTAACCAAGACAGACGCACACCCGATACCCCGGGCCGACGAACTCATCGACCGCCTAGGGGCCGCTCGCTACTTGAGCACGCTGGACCTCACCGCCGGGTACTGGCAAATCCAGCTCACCCCCGGCGCACAAGAAAGATCCGCCTTTTCGACTCCGGATGAGCATTACCACTTTCGGGTGATGCCCTTCGGAATGAAGAACGCCCCGGCCACCTTCCAGAGACTGGTGAACAAGGTTTTGGCCGGGCTTGAGGCCTTCAGCGCGGCCTACTTAGATGACATTGCCGTGTACAGCAACCACTGGGCCGAGCACCTCCGTCACCTGAGGGCCGTCCTGGCCGCCCTCCAGCAGGCCGGGCTCACAATCAAGGCCAGCAAATGCCAAATCGGCCACGGATCCGTGACCTACCTGGGCCATCAAGTGGGGAGCGGGCAGGTGGCCCCCCTCCAAGCGAAGATAGAGGCCATCAAGACCTGGGAACCCCCCACTACCCAGACCGCTGTCCGGGCCTTCCTGGGCCTCACCGGATACTACCGGCGGTTTATCCGGGACTATGGGAGCATTGTTGGCCCCCTCACAGAGTTAACGTCCAAAAAGCAGCCCAAGAAGGTACACTGGACACCCCGCTGCCAAACAGCCTTCGACACCCTAAAAACAGCCATGTGTACTGCTCCGGTGCTGCAGGCCCCGGACTACCAGAAGGAGTTCGTAGTACAGACGGACGCCTCCGAGTATGGGATCGGGGCCGTCCTATCCCAAACCGACGAAAAGGGGCTCGACCGGCCAGTGGCCTTCATCAGCCGACGACTACTGCCCCGAGAGCAACGCTGGAGCACTATTGAGCGCGAGGCCTTCGCTGTGGTGTGGGCCCTCAAGAAGCTCCGGCCCTACCTCTTTGGCGCCCACTTCCGGGTCCAGACCGACCACCGGCCCTTGCAATGGTTAATGCGAATGCGGGGCGAGAACCCCAAGCTGCTGCGATGGTCCATCTCGCTACAAGGGATGGACTTTGACGTCGAACACCGGCCCGGCAATGACCACGCCAACGCCGACGGCCTGTCCCGCTTCTTCCGCCTTGACGAGGAGAATCCCCAAGGAGATGGGTGACTCTCCATGCCTTCGGCTGGGGGGGACGCCTGTTGGACCCGGCCTCGTGGCGTGGTCCTTAACCCCCTGGATGGTGGCCGTTCCCCGCCCCGGCCGTCACGGGCCACCCGTCTGAACTACACCAAGGCCCTTCACCCGGAGCTGCACGTGGTCGCATACTCCTCGTGGCTCCGCCATCTTGTTGGCCTCCACGTCACGCCGTGCACCAGCCGGCGCGACCCCGCTCAACCCGGCCTCGACCCCAGCGAAGCCCCGACATCGAGGCACCACGAACTAGCCAGGGGGTGCCGCAGGAACCATTCATCGCCCCCGGCGGAGGACAGTATCGATGGGACCCCCAACTGTCCTCCCCTCTCGAGGTGTGATCGCCCTGCAACTCCCATGGGCCTGGCGCCTCTCCTGCTGGGCGTCTGGCCACCTCCACCCGGCCACTCCGCCCCCTCGGGCGCATAGGTCCGGACATCAAAGGGCTCCAGACCTATATCTGGGGCGACCCCACCACAGCTCGGCAGTTGTATCCCGGAGTCGAGAGCCCTGCTGATTGAATCGCGGCTGACCCTACGGAGAAGAACTCTTGTCGGAACCATCACGAGCCCTGCTGACTGCGTCGCGGCTCCTTCTTGTGAACCCTTTCTGAACCACCTGGAACATCGGAGCCCTGCTGACGCTGTCGCGGCCCAACCTCGCTGAAACCTTCCTCGGAGCCCTGCTGACGACGTCGCGGCTCGAGCTGAGCAGAAACCATCTTGAGAGCCCTGCTGATTGAATCGCGGCTCTCCACGAACTGTACGCCAGAGCCCTGCTGACGCCGTCGCGGCTCGACCCCTCCGAGATCGGAGGTCCTCCAGCTTGAGGATAAGAACTGGGCCCCGGGTACCCTCGTACCGCACTCCTGTCAAAGACTGACCCGCTACCCCTACCCTTCCAAAGAGACACTGAGACTTTTGGTGGATCCCTCGATCTCTTCGTGTAAATATTGACCTCGTAACCTTTTGATTGCTGATAAAGAATTGCTTGTCACCAGACAACCTCCTTGAGTCCTGTGTGGTGGTGTTACTGTGCTAGTGCGTGATAGGAGAAGGATCTCTCAGGAGACTTCTCGGCAGCGCTCGGCTACTTCGTGCAGTGAGAGGGCCCCCCTTGGTGGTCTCACCGACTCCTCGGGGTCCGCCTTCCAACACTTCCCACATAGGGTGAACAGCAAAACACACAAGATGATGGACGGAATGTTGCGCAATGGCAAAACATTCACCCCCAGTCACAGATCTGGGTTTAATCCATCGTTATTTTGCTCACCACGCCACCCCAGTTCAGACATGGCCATATGCAAATCAGTCTTGACCCTGTGCCTCATGGGAGCAGTCCAGCCCGAACTGCCAAGCCATGTCTTCCCTGGACCGGAATCAAGCATCCTAGGACCGGTTTCCGGCTATCAGCCGTCATCAGCCAGGATAGCTTGACTCCAGTGGCATAGTGGCCAAGGTGGCAACAGCAGTCCAAGTGCAAATGCCTCCGTGCTCCCAACAGAGATGAATACTGCACACGTTAATGGTGCTGTTTAACCATAAAAAAGCCACGCACAGCACATCTTACCTCTCCTGACAGGCACGTAAAGCAAGAGTAATACAACAGAGAGGAAATGGTTCCCGTGCTGTTCAGATGCTTTGTAGGCTATATTAAGGAAAGGGACGTTCAAGCTTAAGCTCATTAGGAATTGCAGAATTTCCACATTGTCGCCAACATGTGGATAATAAAGCTCTTTCGGGGTTAATTTACATTCATCGTGACTGTGACTGCAATTTACCGCCTCTCGTTCCACGCACCCGAAGATCCCTCTGCTCAGCCCAGCTCTCCCTTGCGACGGTACCACGCATCAAGAAGACTAGAACAGGAGCACACTCCTTCTCTCTCCTAGCGGCCAAGGCCCGGAACTCTTTCCCTCTCCACCTCCGACTGACACCAACACTCTCCAAGTTCCTGAAGGACCTCAAGACCTGGCTCTTCGACAAATCAGAGTGAACATCCAGGAGCTGCTCCCCTCCCCCAGCGCCTTGAGTTCCTCTTCGGGTGAGTAGCTGTGCTTTATAAAACACTTGATTGATTGATTGATTGATTGATTGATTGATTGATTGATTGATTAAAAAAGCTGGGGGTAAAAATGAAATGCTGACGTATGCATACATATTGTATGTAGAAGCTGTTTCAAAGCAGCAGGTACTCGTTAGTAGCTCTTATTAGAAAGCTGTTTAAATAACATGTGTGATACTGGGTTTAAAAACAGACTTTATTTATTCCCTTAATGCCTCCTCTGTGTGTGTATATTGATGAAAGCTGTCATTCTTCGCCCCTCATTTGATGTTGATTTTGTCCTTCTATTTTGTCGGGTAATGTCCCAGTTTTTTGCTTTAAAAGTCTGATCACCCTACTGAGTCCTGGCTCTCAAGATGTCCCATGTGATCCTAACCACCTGGAGCGGGAGATATGTGGTAGGGTATTAACTTTTTTTTTAACACTGATATATACCATTCTTTATAAAAGATGCCTGTATTTTACTAAGTAAATAAGTTAGCATGGACATTTAAATAAAAATGATATTTAGCTTTTTGCGAACATCTATCCATTCATTCACCGCACCGCACCCATCCATTTATTTATCTACTCATCTATCATCCTTCATCCATTCGACCAAATATATGGCGCTTAATCCATCCTCGATACACAGCCAGCCCCCATATCCACTATCCATCCACCCATGGCCTTTACCCTTCCACACTGTCTATTCTCGTATCTCTTCAATACTGACAGTCACAAACAGTGCACAGAGGCTGTCGTACACTAGAAAGTGCTGGAAGAGTGCATATATTAACGCTAAAACAACATCTCTAAGGGCCATATCAGCAACGGCCAGCGATAATTATCGCTGGCCGTGCTTAGCGATAATTTTCTTATCGCTGGCTATCTCTGCTTTTTATCGCCCTGGTAGCGCGTTATCATTAACGCGCTTCTCCAGGGCGATAAAAATTCCAGAGATAGCGATGTTATCGCCGTTTTGCAGGGAACATCGCTGGTTTTTCAGCGGTGTTCCCTGCAAAAGGGCGATAACCTTGCTGATACGACCCTGTGGTCGTATCAGCATAATCCACCCCCAATGTTAGGGGTGGCTTAGTCAGGATTTGAGAACACACTCGTTTTTGGAGAAAACAGCAGTTTTCTCCAAAAACTAACGTCTGCTAAAATGCAAGGGCATCCTTGCTGATGGCGCAAAGACGCGTTATTGCTCTCCTGACATGTAGTGTATGTCAGGAACCCCCACTGTGCATCTCATTAGCGATACAAAGGTAGGCGTAGTTTAAAAGGGTGCTAACATGCGAATACGCATGTTAGCACCTCTTGCTGATAGGGCGTTGGTTTTATCTCCGCTTTTCTGTCTTTTAAGGCCAGAAAAGCAGAGATAAAGCCCTTGATGATATGCCCCCAAGTACAGGCAAGGACATCTATTTAATAATCTCATAAGATCCAAAAAGCGAGACCTATTGCCTATGCCAATGCTTATTTTCTACCAAGGGCTCCCGCACTTTATCACGCAAGCTGGCAAACAGCATCTGCATGATTACATGAGCAGTACCAGTCCACAGCCTGCACCGATTTGACATTTTCACTGCCTGCTGAGAAATAGAGAGAGTCTGGAGAGCGCAGCGATGGTAATAGGGAAATGCCAAGGCTGCCCGGGGGGCCACGTAGGGGACCCTCCAACAGGGCGGCCACCTTAGTGCCAAAGGAAGGCACACCAGTCAGCCCACTAGTGCCCCAGTCTAGTGACCAGGGGATCGGTCGGCCGCATTACTTCCGGAGGGGGGGTAAGGGTACAAATACCTTTCCCCGCCCACAAGGCAACCTCTTGCCTGCTGCCCGTCTCGCTTTTCGGTCGTCGGAGTCCCTTCGTTGCCATCTATGTTGCGGACAACGAGGTTAGTTTGCACCCCAACTCCCCATTAAAATTCTGCGGTGGTGACCCTCTCCCAGCATGGGTCGAGTCCACCCGTTTTTATGTGCGGGGGTCGGGGCAGGCAGTGCGGCAAGAAATTTAACTCGTGGCGAGCACTTGGCTCACCGACTACGCCGCTACGTAGAAGGGCCAAGCTGCACACCTCGGATGTGGTCCGTCGGCTTAATCTGCCGACTCCGGTGTGGGAAAGTAGGGCGAGCCTCGCGGGCGCGTCCACATCCGGTGAGTCTGGGCCAATCACTTATCCCCCGTGCCAGATGGTGTAATGTAATCACGGAGCACAGGTATAGCGCTCTACTTCCGTTTAATGCTTATACAGTGCTTATGTCTAGCGCTACAATCCTTTGTGCGGTGCTCCAGGATGGCAGCGCGGCTAGATTTGAACCTATGGAGAGCACCTGGCTCATGGCCCCCGGCGCTACGGGGGATGGGCCAGGCTGCACGCCTTGGCTGTGGTCCGTCGGCTCAACCGGCTGATTCCAGTGCGGGAAACTAGGGTTCGAGCCACGTGGGCGCGTCCACATCCTGTGAGTAGGGGCAAATCACTTACCCACCCGTGCCAGACTCTTCAATGTAAATGAGGTGTTCAAGTTAGCGCTCCAATTCTGAGCAATGTTTTAACGGTGCTCATGTATAGCGCTACAATCCTCATGTGCGGGGCTTGGAGCAGGCAGAGCAGCTAGATTACGGTGCTCATTTAGCGCTCTAATCCGTATGTGCGGGGCTCGGGGCAGGCAGCGCGGCTTAATAATGACTCATGGTGAGCACCTGGCTCACGGCCCCCGGCACTACGGGGAGGGGCCAGGCTGCACGCCTGGGATACGGTATGTTGGCTCAACCTGCCGATTTGGGTGCGGGAATCTAGGGTTCGAGCCTCGAGGGCGCGTCCACATCCTGTGAGTCGAGGCAAACCATTTATCCACCCGTGCGAGACTGTGTAATGTAATTACAGTGCGCAAGTATAGCGCTCCAATTCTTGCTTTGTTATACGGGGCTCATGTCAGCGCTTCGATCCTCATGTGCGGGGCTTGGGACAGGCAGAGCGGCTAAATTCACGGGGCTCATGTATAGCGCACCAACCCGTATGTGGGGGCTCGGGGCAGGCAGCGCGTTAACTTATGGCGAGCACCTGGCTCATGGCCGCCGGCGCTACGGAGATGGGCCAGGCTGCATGCCTTTGGCGGTCCGTCGGCTCCATCTGCCGAATTCGGGGCGGAAAGCGAGGGTTCGAGCCTCGAGAGCGCGTCCACATCCTGTGAGTCTGGGGAAATCTCGTGCCGACTTCGGTGCGGGAACTAGGGTCGAGCAGCGAGGGCGCGGCCAATTCCTGGGCGGCTGGGGACATCCCGTGCCGACTTCGGTGCGGGACTAGGGTTCGAGCATCGAGGGCGCGTCCACTTCCTGTGAGTCTGGGCTAATCACTATCCCCCCGTGCAAGATTGTGTCATGTAAGTACGGTGCTCAGGAATAGCGCTCCAATTTGTTGTAAGTTTTACGGTGCTCATGTTTAGCGCTCCTGGGGGGGGGGGGGGAACAGGCGGCGTCACCTGCTCGGTCGTGCCCCCCCCCCCTCCCTCTTTGAACAGGCATGCCGGCGTGGACATCCGCCCTGAATGCACGCTTCCTGTCCCAATCCGGAAGTTAAGCAGGGTCGAGCCGGGTTAGCACCAGGAGGGAAGACCGTCTTGGTCTTCAGGTGCTGTAGGCATTCCCAATTCATTGGTATTCCTGGTAGACACATGTTGGGGTGGTTGCTCCAAGGGGGGGCCTGAGACAGGCAAGCCGGCTGCCTTGGGGGGCGCGAGGGGACTGCTGCGCGGCGGGTCCAGTGACAGGGCTGCGATGTTTAGACCGGGACACAGGCCGTGCTAAGGTCCTTGGGTATATTAAAAAAATATATATATATATATATATATATATTAAAAAAAAAAAAAGTGTTAAAAGATCCATGTTGGGCGCTACCTTGGAGGGGGAATACTAGGCCCGAGGAAATCATGAGAATGCCCTTGAGTTGTTTTGCATCCAGCTGCAATGGCTCCTCAGGCCGCATGGCAAGAGGCCGAATTGCTTGGCTAGGCTCTGGCGGTGGAGCGCGGGAAGGACTAGGTTCGGGCAGGTGTGGCTTGCGCCTGGTTTGCACTGCGAAGGCCTCTCGGCGCGCTGAGTGTTTCTGTGCGGGCGAGGTCTCAGGGTGGCCAGTGCACTCTGGTCACTTCAACTAGTAGTATCATGATCACTGGCTGGATCTAGCGTTGCCGTAGCTCAGTCAAAGGGGCACTGCGTTAATTAGGGTACCTTTGTGCATTTTCAAAATAGCTGTAAACACTCTCGCGCTAGGCCAATGTTGAATGTCACCTCACAGGCCCATTCTTACAAAAGGGATGTGGCTGGCTTGGGCGTTCCAGCACTTCACTTGATTGTGGATAACTCGGTGTCCGTTCTGTTTCTCGCCAAGGTGGCACAGCGCACTCTCATGCGCCTGGCGTTCATTCTAGCAATACCACCTTTGCAATACTGCACCGGTAAAATGTATCAAAACCTTTTCAAGACCAAGGGGATAGCAGAGGAGGTATCATCCCACTCCGATTCTATGCAGCCTGCAGGTCGGGGTTGGGGCCCTGCTTCTATGTAAGCTTGTCCGAAGGTGTTGGAGCGTTTAGGAAACGACCCGTGAATTGGAATAGGGAATTCAGTTACACTATTTACGTGATGGTGGCTCTTGATGTGTGTTTACCCGTTAAATGAGTCTGCCTCAGAACCTTCCAGCAGCTCTGGACGTCCCTGCACATACAATATATTTCAGTCGGTGACAAGACTGTTGTTCTCGGTAGGGGTTGTCAAAACACCAGAGCTGCCCATCCACGGGGAGGTCTGGACGTTACGCATGAGGTGACGCTGTGTGCAGTCACACATGAGGTGACACTGTGTGCAGTTACACATGAGGTAACACTGCAGTTACACAGGAGGCGACGCTGTGTGCAGTTACACAGGAGGCGATGCTGTGTGCAGTTACACATGAGGCGACGCTGTGTGCAGTTACACATGTGGCGATGCTGTGTGCAGTTATACATGGCGACGCTGTGTGCAGTTACACATGAGGTGATGCTGTGTGCAGTTACACAAGGGGTGACACTGCAGTTACACATGAGGCGACGCTGTGGGCAGTTACACATGAGGTGACACTGTGTGCACGTAAGCATGAGGCGACACGGTGTGTATTTATGCATGCGGTGATGCTGTGTGCACTTACGCATGAGGTGATGCTGTGTTCGTTTACGCATGAGGTGACACTGTGCAGTTACACATGAGGTAACGGGGGTGAGTTGACACTGCATTTACACATGAGGGGACGCTGTGTGCTGTCACACATGAGGGGATGCGGTGTGCAGTTACACAAGAGGTGACTCGGCAGTTACACATGAGGCGACGCTGTGGCCAGTTACACATGAGGTGACGCTGTGTGCACGTACGCATGAGGCGACACGGTGTGCATTTACACATGAGGTGATGTTGTGTGCACTTACGCATGAGGTGATGCTGTGTGCGCTTATGCATGAGGTGACACTGTGCAGTTACACATGAGGTGACACGGTGTGAGATGACACTGCATTTACACATGAGGAAACGCTGTATGCTGTCACACATGAGGGGATGCGGTGTGCAGTTACACATGAGATGGCGCTGTGTGCCGCTACACATGAGGTGGCGCTGTGTGCAGTTACACAGGAGGTGAAGCGTGATGTACAGTTACACAGGAGGTGACGCTGTGTGCAAGTGCACATGAGATGATGATGTCTGCAGTTACGCATGAGGTGACGCTGGGGTAGCTACCGTGAGTAGTCGCTGCAGTTACACTTGAGGTGACGCTATGTGCATGAGGACACTGTACAGTTGCACATGAGTTGACACGACACAAAAAAAACTAAAAAAAACATTAGTTACTTGCGGTGTTAATCCGCGGGTGTAGAGTGTGAGGCTCCTGTTGTCTTTCCATCGGGTCTGTTTGATGGGGGATGGGTTATTTGGGCACTGCTGTGTGGTGGGTCTTTCCTCGTAATATTGGGGTTAATATTGGAGTTAGCCTGACTTTAATCGCCCTGTTTGTCACACTGGTCTTAATGCGGGGGGTGTTCCCAAGCCCTGTGCCCTGAGGCACATGGGTGGCATGGGTCTTCCTACAAGTAGATGGATTTGACCGAAGCCCTCACAGTTTGTTCAGGAAGTCCTTATTTAAAGTTAGTAAATGGTAACAGGTGTGGAGTTACTAAATTGTGTGTCATCCGCAGATACGTTTGCATTGGAAGGATCACTGCTTGTTAATACGGAGGTCGACTGTCCCTTTCCCATACGGGCATTGTGTGTGGAGTCGGGCATTCGGGCCTTTCAAGGGCACTTCGCCCGTGGGGAGTGTGTTGGGCCACGTGTTATGGACTGGGCCTAATTGACACACTTACTTTGGAGAAGATTAACCTCTGCAAGGGGTAAAACAGCCTGATTCCCCGGACACTCCTAGGATGCCGGGCAGAGGTATGTGTGAGCTGGGCCCCATCAGGATGCTGGCTGCGGCGGAGTGGCCCTAGCATTGTTTGCCTCGTTTCTGGGACAGTGATATTACTTTTCAGGGTAAGGTTCGAATTCTTAGTTGCGTTTGGATACTTTGACAGGTTGCCCTTACTCATGCTAATTGGCGATATAGTTGTAATTTTGTGGAGTGTTGAACTAGGTTGTAGCTTTCTATGAACTCATTAGTTCTTGCAAGTCCTTCATTGCAGAACAAGAATTTTCAACTTGCTTCAAGGAAGCCATTATTAGCAGGAAGCGATTTAACCATGGAAAGCAGTGGTTTCCAGCACAACATTAGTAATGGATTTTCATTTTCTTTACAGGCCCAAGCACATAAACTTGTAATGAAGTTCAGCTGCAACTTCAGACAGCAGGTTGTTCATAAGGTATGAAGCTGCCCCTCCCCAAGCCTGAGACACTAACACGGAGCTCTTATAGAATGAAGACTTGGGGGTATATGTTTATGCCTATGAAAATCAATTTTTGCCCTAGTACTTAACTTTGCTTATGAGGAGAATTTTAATGCAACGGCACTTTGTTAAAGTAGGAACCGTGTAGAGCGTGCTTCAGCTATATATGACATAGACTCACCCCCATAATCAGGCTCAGGGCGAGGTGCACTGGTAATTTGTTGTTCCCTTGTACAGCTTCATTTAGTGGTGAAACAGGACTATGGGGGATACCTTGGCAGTATTTGCCATGCCAGAACATACATAGGGATGAAGTAACAGCGTCCCATGTTGCGCAACATGATATACTTTTGGTTTGGAAGTTTGTTAAAAGGTTCATGTGGACTAACAGTGCCAGGTAACAGGGACAAATTTTACTAGAACCAAACAGGAGTGGTTTACAACACTGTTGGTTAGAAGGGATGCGGTCAAGAGCAGAACTCAAACTATCTAGCATTAACACATACTATGTAAGCGACCTGCATAAAGCTGTAAATGGGGTGCTCAAGGGATGGCATTACAAGGGAGATATCTTCCTTTTTCACTGGATACCCTTATCCAACACGCCTAAAGTAAGCGGTGGATGCCTGTCGAAGTTGTTAGATCTGCTATTAGTTGTTAAAAACACCAGGTACTATGAATTAGTTAGTGGTACTCAAATCCTAGGTACTTACAAGACACATATGGTTCAATACACACTCCTTGGGACAGGACTGCACCATCTCGAGCTAAGGGAAGTAAAACATTATACGGGTTGGGAAACTTTTGCAGACATTGGTGGTTAGCGCGAACACATGGGTGTTCTGAGGAGTTTGGGGGCAGGTTAGCAGGCATCATCTTGTCACCTCTGTCGGGGCCATAGGACCCCTAGGGTGACAGCGCGATCAAATACACGTCATGTTGGAGGTAGGTCCAGGATGTAAGGTTGTGCTGAGGCTCAAATCCAAAGCGATTGTGGTATCTTTCCAAGGGGCACATCTGGTTGGGCAGTATGTTTTTTAAAGTACAACCAGGGATCCCCCTCCTTGGTGTCAGATCCTGCTTATTTGTTTACGCAGAGTTTCGGGCAGGTTAGCTTGCCCAAACTGGTGGGTTTGATGTTTAGTCGGGTCAATTGACCGAGTACAGCCTTTTTCGCTGGGTATATCTTGGCAAGTAGGAATACCAGGCTAGATTTTAGCAAAGGCACAAAGGCAGGTAGCAGTACTTATGGGGTATGAGATGTATTTCTCACTGGCAGGCCACCTGGCAGGGGACCATGTACCTAGGTCACTTACATCAGGCAGCGATGCCCAGTGGAACCATGTGGGGGATTGCACAGAATAGGATACTGCACAGGTTAGATGCCGGCGAATTGTGGCTGCACTACTGCAGATGGCAATGTAAACCTATACTGAGTCACATGCGGGGTATGGTGGTGGTCCAACCCCTTTTCTCAGGATCACTCCCTGTCTAGTTTAGCGGTGCTATTTGTACATTCATTATCACCAGCAGCGGCTCACAGGGGTAGCAGTAAAGCTTATTTTATTTTGCCTGTGATGGGAGCTGGCAATGTCATAAAGCGGTGCAGCCAGAAACTGATTAGGACAAGACGTACCTGTGAGGGTGCAACAGGCACTAAGCTGTAGTCCAGCTAAGTTTCAACATAATCCAGGTATACCGTCAGTGATAACGTAAGGCCGTGGGTGACACACGAATAGGCACTTTCTGTCAGCTGTTGCAGGTGTGTGCCATTCCCAAGAGAGCGCAGGTTGCCTTGTTAGTGCTGATATGGAGGGGATGGAGCACTTATACGGACATCTACCAGAGCGCATTATGCAGTCATAGTAAAGGTTAAATTGATTATATTTGTTGGCATATTACCAGTTGCTTCAGTTAAGCCAAGTTACCTTGGGAGTTGTCAGCGAACAGTCAGACTGCAACGTTGGTGGTTAGCCGGTTGGCAGGCCTTTTAGATCTGTATTTAGCTCAGACATGTCCAAATATGGGTTATGGTGCCTGAAGTCTGCCCTGTGATGCAAGTTCACAGGCAGGTGGAGCGTCAGAATGGAAAGGGGCTTGGGGTGCGACCGCTGGTCACAGGTTCAGAGCCTGGTCAGTCCACCTAGCAGTTCAGCTTTCTGAGGTAGCTGAAACAAGTACCATTGAGCCGAGTAACAAGAACAGGTGAAATTTCTCCCGCCCTATAGCCTTGGCTGGCAGCTAGGCAGGTTGTGGAAGTTGTCACCCAACTAGGGTGATATGGTCCATAAGATTGGGGGGAAACCCCTTAGTCAAACACATATGGGCCACAAAGTATTAGAGAACACTTGGCATTTCCAGTATTCAAAAAAAGAGAGGTATTTATACTTTGGTTCCCCTCTGGTTCACACTGTCCTGTCTTCTCCCTGGGATAATAGCAGAAGTTAGGGAGGGCAGGGCATCACCTAGGGTGGTGACTGACGGAATGCGATGGATATACTCCGACGAGTGCTATACACAGATGACGGAGTGAAAGAGGAAGTAAGGCGGGCTTGTTAACTCTTACTTCCACCCGCATTGGCACCTCCTGGCAGGAGTGGCTTGTCAAAGGTATTGCCCTTCAGCCAGGCAATGTTAACACTGAACCAACACCTAACTATTGGTATTAAGGCATATCAGTCTAAATTCCACGGGGAATTTAGAAAGGATGGGGCCACCTGTCCAGAAGGGGCATGCTGGCCTCCGGTCCTGGATGGGGCCTTGTTTTGGCTGGACCTGGGAGAGGCCCGGTATTCAGCAGGATATAGGTAAAAATGCCTACCTTGGTGCGGGGCCCTGGTTGTGACGGTGGCCACCCCCAGAGCTGTGGAGGAGTTACAGGGCGATCCAGAGTCTGCAAGGTACAGAATGGTACTACATGCAGCAGCACAGTAAGGGTGCTAAGCCAAGGATACCCAGGGATGTCTTAGCTCGTCCCCTGGAAGTACGATGGCGCCCCATTAGTCCTACGGACGGTTGTGGGCCTGAGCAACCGGGGGTGGCCAGGAACGCTCTGCCCCCCCCCTTCTGGGGAGCGTGAGTAAGTGCGTGGACTGGCGGTCCACTGATGGGAGGGGTGGCCCCTCCCAAAACTGGTAACCACCGATTGGTGACAGCCACGGTGTAATTTGGCTCATCAGGCGGGCAGGCGGCATAGGGGCGGGCCTGCCCTCAGATCGCCCGTAAGAAAACCCACCATGTTGGCATATCTGTTATGCAAATAAACCTGCAGCAATTTTCTCCACTAACAGGGTGTCGTGTGGTTTATTTATGTATGTTGCTGTATGAGAACTGAGTGTTGCCGATATTGGCACTATGAAATGTGTAGCGGCTTTTGCAGACCGCCACCATAGTGCGGGGCTCTTGAAGGTGCGCGTCATCACGTATGAACAGTTTTACATGCATGCATTGAACACCAACAACCATCACAGATGCAGGATCTTCAGGGTAATTGATGGTGCTGGCCTGCCTGCGTGCTCCTCACCTTGCGCCCCAGTGTTCTCCAGGAGTGTTGGCTTGCCACTCCTTGTTCTTTTGGGATCTCTGGGATCTCTGAGGATTCCACTCAACAAACTTAGAATTGGCTGTGAGACCTGTTAGTGACTTTATTCAGCGCATCACCAGGGCTCCGCTCTACCAGAGGGCAGAACATTGTGTGTGAGTGAGCAGCGCGTCACGCTGTTATAGCAAAGGGCTTTGGGCACCAACAGCGCGACCTGCTTTTTGTCCAAGAAGGGCTGGTGTGGGTTCTAGGGACTCGTGTGTCCCTTTCCCAAAGTCGCGCTGCCCTGCACATGCAGATGAGACCTGCGAGCTGCCATTCCACAAAGACGTGTTGCCCTGGGCAGTAGAACAGCATCTACACCGCCCCCAGAGAAACACCTGGATCTGGTGGAAGGCGCGGGCCCAGCTTCCGAGGCCCACTGATCCCAAAGAGGTACTGCTGCATCGCACTCCTTTGCAAGCAGCTCTTTGACCGAAAAATACTGAGGTGTCCCACTTGTGAGTACGGGGAGCGGGAACAGCAAGCTCCACCTGCAGGGAGGTACAGCCATCCCGCGCCCCTTTGCAAATGGCCCGGTGTCGGAAAACAAGGCTGCACTGTGTTTTGGCAGTTGCAACGTGGACTTGCAGGCAGCTGAATTTGCCTTCTCTGCATGTGGGGGACCCATCAAGGTTTCGTCACTGAATCATGCAGTTTGTACTTCCCCCCTTACTTGGTAGGACGTACTTGGGGGGCACTTGTTCTTTTATTGAGCATTATGGGTTAAAACCTAGACGGAGGTCCCTAAATGCAGCTGGTACCGCTGCAAGGAACTTTTTGTGACCTTTGGAGATGGTGATGCAAGGATTACCGTATCCTTTGTAGTAGGCGTACAAGTGCTCCAGCGCCCTACTCTGTTTTCTAATGCATTTGTGCCAGCTAAACCATAGTGATTACTGTAACCTTGCTAGTAGGAGTGCAGGAGTTCCTGTACCTCTTAGTACTTACTGTTACTGATGTGTTTTTATGCTGCATTTCATGCCCTAAGTGTTTACTGATGTATGTCGATTTTGCCTTGAGTTGTCCTGGATACCGAGTACTATCTGAGTAATGACATTAGATGTACAGTATTTATAATTCATGTCGCTTTCATCTTGTGATATGTAAATTATAGTTTATTTTTCCATATTTCTGTGTGGAGTCTTTTTTGTGGTGTGTTCATTGTGTTTCTGTGTAAGTGTGTTGCGCAAACACTTTACACATCGCCCCTGATGATAAGCCTTCCTGCTCTGCGCCAAGCTACCAGAGTGTGAGCACAGGTTCTCTTTTGTGTGTAGCATATTTGCCCTGATTAGCGTGGTGGGTTTTGCCTGGCTTAGGTGCATAGCCTGGCCAACCAAAAACGCAATTCCTAACATTGGTGATCAGCAGTGAGGAGAGGACTTGCAGTTGTGCGATACCACAATAACTTATTGTTGCACTACAACTCTGCACTGATAAAATTATGTGTTTTGCTGTATCCTGTTCTCCCACATTGTTAATTTTTATTGTTTATTCCTGTTTTATCTCTTACACCTGGGACTCTTGTTGTTTGCAGTAATAGTACCTTGCCAGAATGGAATCTACATTTGATCTCAACCAACTGTTGTCTTACAGTGATGAACAGCTGAAGGGGTTCTGTAGGGAAAAGGGACTAGCTGTGAGTGGGGAACTCACCACGTGGGACCTTTGGATGGCCCTGTATTATTTTGTAATGGCACACTGCGAAAAAGCACCAACAGAGGGTGGTGGTTTTGATGGAGACTCTGAGGAGGACCCCGAGATCAGTGACCACTCTCAGTGGCAGGGTTCCCAAGCCACACACTAAGAGGGCAGTGACCCTGAGGAGTTTGAGGAGGAGTGAGAAAATGACTGGGGAGAGATGCCAGTAGAGAGAGAGGGCCCCATAGATCGGGAGTCCCTTGCTGGGTCTAGTGCCAGGAGCAGTGTCACCTCCCACACCCTGTCTTTTGATGAGCTCAAGGACAGACAGGCTGAGAGGAACCTGAGGCTGCAACTGGCCTAGCTGGCAGTAGAGGAGAGAAGGGCAGAGGCTCAAAGACCCTTAGCTGAGGAGAGGATCGCAGAGGCTGAAAGGGCCTGCACCAGGGAAAGACTTGCTCTTAAGGAAAGGAAATTGGACCCTGGCCATAGTTTGAGAGTTCTGGACTTACAAGCACTGCTTGTAAAATCCAATGGTGGCAGCAATATTGAGTCTAGTGTTAAAAATACATACCACCCACATACCCACAGACTTGATGCATGGCTTAAAGGAGGGGGATGACGTACATCAGTGGCTGCAAAAGTATGAGAAATCTCTGGCAGTGCACAGGATCCCTGAGAAGGACTGGAGAACTGGCATTGGGAGGTATATTCCTGAGGATGAAGGGATGCCTGACTGGCTCTAGAAGGGAGTGAGAGGCAGAAGTACACCCCCATGAAGGAAGGTCTGATAAGAAAGTATGGATTCACCCCTGAAGAGTATAGGTTGAGCTTCAGGGGCAGCAGGAGCTGTCTCACCAGTCTTGGAAGGAATTTGTGGAGGATTTTTGCAAAGCACTGGATGGTTGGGTGAAGGGTAGCACAGTCAACACTTTTGAAGGGTTTCGGACACCTACAGCTTGACCTGCTTTTTGCCCAAGAAGGGCCAGTGTGGATTCTAGGGCTGGCGTGTTCCTTTCCTGAAGTTGCGCTGCCCCGGTCATGTGGACGAGGTAGCGAGCTGTGATTCCACGAAGATGTGTTGCCCTGGGCAGTAGAACAGTGTCCACCCCACACCGCACCCAAAGAAGCGCCTGGATCTGGTCAAACCCACAAGTTCCACTTCCGAGCCTGCCGACGCAAAGAGGTACTGCCACCCGTGCTCCTTCACGCGTGGCTGTGTGGCCGCATGGCACTGCAGCGCCCCATTTGTGAGTACGGGGAGCCGGAACAGCAAGCTCCACCTACCAGGAGGTACTGCGGTCTCGCACTCCTTCGTGGGCAGCCAGGTGTTGGCAAAGGAGGCTGCACTGTGTTTTTGGCAGCTGCACTGCACAATCACCGGCAGCTGCATTTGCCTTCTCTGCACGTGGGGGACATATCAAGCTTACCCCGCTGAATCCAGCAGTTTGTACCTCCCCCTACTTAGTAAGATGTACCTTGGGGGCACTTGTTATTTGGTTAAGCATTACTGGGAGAAACCTCGAGAGAGGTCCCCAAGCGCGGCAGGGTACAGCCACGAGGAACTTTTCCTGATTTAGGAGACCGTGATTCAAGGATTACCATATCCTGTGTAGTAGGCGCACAAGTGTTCTAGCGCTCTATTCTGTTTTCGAATGCACTCGTGTCAGCGAAGCCATAGTGATTACCGTAACCCTGCTAGTAGGAGTGCAGGGGGTCCTGTACCTACGTGTTCTTACTGATACTGATGAGTTTTTCTGCTGCATGTCATGCCCTAGTGTTTCCTGTTTGTCATTTTTGCCTTGTGTTGTCCAGTTTAACAACTACTACTTGAGTAATGACATTAGATGCACAGTATTTATGGTTCATGTCGTTCTGGTCTTGAGATATGCACAGTATATTTATTTTTACATAATTCTGTGTAGAGTCTCTTTTGTGGTGTATTCATTGGGCTTCGGTGTGTGTTGGACAAACACTTTACACTTTGCCCCAATGATAAACCTGCCTGCTCTGCACTAAGTAACCAGAGGGTGAGCGCAGGGTATCTATGGTGTGTAACTTACTTGCCCTGACTAGAGTGGTGGGTTCTGTGTGACTTAGGTGCATACCCTGGGCAACCAGAAACTCAATTTCTAACATCGGTGATCACCGGTGAGGATAGGACTTGCATTTGTGCAATACCAGAGTAACTCTACAACTCTGAACTGAGAATCTTCTGTGTTTAGTTGTCTCCTGTTCTCTCACATTGGTCATTTTTATTCTTTACTCCTGCTTCCTCTCTTACACCTGATCTGGGTCCAGGATCAAATGATGGTGCAAGTAGTTTTGACAGAATGACAAAACAAGGAAGGACTGAACACACTTAAATTACTTGCCATTTCACTTGCAGCATATGTTGGGATGTTTTGCAGTGGAAGCACACATGAAAAATATTATTAAAGCGCATTTTGGGTTGGGCACCTTCTTCAGTCTGGCAAGAACCTACACTGAAGAAATGCCACACCTGATATGATTGGCAGATCAGATCTTTGTGTGGGCCATGTAGAAGCTACTTAGGAGTATACCAGTCTTTCAGGATATGCATCCTTGGGAACTGCCTCATTTTAGAAAAACTGTAAGAAGACAAACAATGCTGTGATGAGCTGAGGAAAATAGATTTTTCTGGGGACAGGGGCAAAATACCTGACAAGCACAGGTGCAGTTGGAGGTCCAACTGGCCCAATTCCTTTTTTTATGCAACAAACATAAAAAGCAACACAACTAACCTGGGATCTGGTTCCCCAAGAATCCAAACAATTCCATTATGCTGTAGAAAATCTGGAAACACACAGAGAAGAAAGGTTGATCTCCACACTGTTTAGAGCCTTTAGATGAGATTAGCCACACCCTGAATTTGGTATATATGATGGAATGTCAACTGCTCTGATCTATGCTATGTGATGTTATTGGAATTTGTAACGCGCACGGCTACTCAAGAGTGTCCCGGCGCGAAAGCCTACAAAAAGCAGTGAAACTGAGAGAAGCGCAACTTAGTTAAACAGCAGAGTCTTTAGGTGCTTCTTGAACAGCCTGAGGTCTTGAGTGTTGCGTAGTTCGAAGGGGAGGGCAGTCCAGGCTACTGCGGCCTTAAAAGATAAAGAGCTGCCCCCTTGCGAGAAAGATGAAAATGGGGAACCACCACTAAGCGCTGCGCAGCTGAGCGCAGTTGTCTCTTGGGCTCATAAAAACTGTAGCGTCCTCTAAGGTAGGACGGCCCCGTTTCATGCAACGCTCCATGAGCGGGAATGAGAGCCTTAAACTGGACACGGCTGGTCACAGGGAGCCAATGTAGGTCCCCGAAGATCTTCCGGAAATGCCAAGGAAAACTCTGGCAGCCGCATTTTGTATTGTTTGTAAGTTTTTTAGCTGATAGCCCGGCAAGCCAATGTACAATGCATTGGCATAATCAATGCGTGACAGGATAAGGGCTCGTGTCACCATCTCCTTTGCAGGTCTGGGAAGCAGAGGCAAGAACTTTCTAAGAGATTTCAATATGCCGAAGTACATACCAGCAAGTCTCTTTATCTGAGGGGAGAACCAGAGGTCCTCGCTGAACCACACCCTCAGATTCTTAACTGGATTGCCGATAGATTTTGGCATGGGGTACTCTGTAGGCCAGATCGACTCCCTGAAATGTGGGGGGAAAGAGCCATCCAGTAGAATCTCCGACTTGTCCTCATTGCACTTGAGCTGTGAGAGTGCAAGCCATTTAAAAACGGAGGAGAGACAGTTTTTAGCTTGGTCCGGGGACAAGTTGTTTTCCTTCCACGTAAAAAGAAGCTGAATATCATCAGCATAGGCTATGATCGTCACTCCCAGTTCCTCTGCTAAGTTGATCAAGGGCGTAACATAGAGGTTAAAGAGGAGAGGACTCAAAGTAGAGCCCTGTGGAACGCCCGTGGTCACCCTTCTAGGGGCCGAAGAGAATGGAGGTATCCATATCTGCTGAGTTCTATTCTCAAGAAAATATTTAATCCAGCCCCAAGGTAGACCAGAAACGCCAATAGTCGAGAGGCGAGTAAGTATTTGCCAGTGGGGCAACGTATCGAACGTGGCGGAGAGGTTTAACAAAATGAGGGCTGCTCTACCGCCGGCATCCAAACATTCTCTAATCACCTCCGATATTTCGACCAGGGCTGTCTCCATACTATACGTTGCCCTGAATCCCGATTGAGCAGGTTGGAGGGCTCCGAATGTCTTCACAAAGGTGGCCAACTGCTTGTAAATTGCTTTTTCACACACCTTTGCCACGGCCGGGAGAAGAGATATGGGTTGATAGCTAGCTGGCGTACTAGGGTCTAGGGAAGCCTTTTTTAATAAAGGTAGTAGTTTGGCCTGCTTCCACTCAGGTGGAACTATGGCGGTCTGAAGTGACATGTTTATGATGGTATTGACTTCCGGATTAACCACCTCAGCAGCTGCTGCTAGCAATCTAGCTAGACAGGGGTCCGCTGGGGAACCAGATTACAAGGATTTAAGGATCGACAAAGAGTCAGACAAGCCAATAGGAGAGAACCCCACCAGGGGGGACACCTGCAAATTGGACCCTGTAAAATTCCCACAGGAAACCGTTTTCAAAAATGTCTATCTTCCTGTTAATAAGGTATCCATTAATGCTTCAGACACATTGGTCAAGTATAGTTTTTGCACATGATGTATCTATCCTCCAATGTTCTAAAAATATACCCTGATAAATTGTGTACCTTAGACGTAAATGAGTGTGCAGGCTTCTTTCATTTGATACTGGCTGCCCAAAGAATAGTGGAGTACAACTGGGATGTCATGTCCAGTTTACAGAAGGTGGGTCTGGCCAGAAAATTACTGCTGACCCTAAGAAATGTTTGTTGGACTTACTACCTCTACCATAGGAGTGGAAACACACATAGATTGACAGCATGACGTCTTCTTCTAGCCAAAAAGGCACTGACTGCAACAAATTAAACTAAAGCTAGATCTCTGGTATAAAGAAATTCAGCAATGGCCCCTACTGGAGGAGATTCAGATGCTAGAAAAATGAAAAATTGGAGGACAGCTTGCATGACCATAGAGAATATAAATACTGCTGTACTTGAGAAAACGTACCGTTGTGAGATGTATTTAAAATGTTAGTAGAGCAAACCTGAAAACATTCGGTCTGCATTCAATTATATTGTTGACTGTTGAAGCAGTGTGAAGTTGTGTTTACTATCTGCTATTAAAATCTCAGTTACACTGTCTGCTTTGTGGATAGCAGACTCAAGAGTCACGGAATACAAAAGAAAGTCATACTCATGCACGCTTGCTTACACATGTAACTGAAATGTAATCTATGTATTGTAAAGGTTAATAGACCCGGCAGCCCATTCCTGCAATTAATGTGATTTTGGTTATCATATACTCCAATGCTTTTCTGCTACTGTTGTCCATACACCGGAGACTTGATCCCTCGACTCAGACACGATCGGATAGGCTTTCTAGAGATTAGTAAAATCATTCTTAAAGAGTGATCTCTATTAGCCACTTAACTGCTGTGTCCAGTTAGTAACAAAAAAATGTTTGCTAATATAAGCTCCCACATATCTTCCGATGCAAGTAGTACCTCACTCGTGTGGGTAGGCCGAGTGTCAGCAACACGAAACGGCCCAAAACTCATCATGGATACATCACATTTTTCCACTCAAAACTGACCTTATTTTGCAATGTGTATAGCTGTCGATTTTGGGCCTTAGCTCAGCCGGCACCTAGGGAAATCTAGCAACCTTGCACATTGTTTAAAACATACTATGGGGATCCACGTTGGGGTGACTTGCGTGGAGCTCACCAGGTTTATTTACCTAGATTCTCTTGCAAACTTCAAACTTTGACTAAAAATGCATTTTCCTCACATTTCTGTGATAGATAGTTTTGGAATCTGCGGGGAGCCACACATTTCTTACCACCCTGGGTTGCAACATGTCACCCGATAAGAATGGTTCCCCACTTGTGTGGGTGGGGCAAGGGACCATGACACAAAAGGTGCTAAATATAACTACATTGATAGATATGCAATAAGGATGACCGTGGTATTTGGGGCTGTGCTGTGGCACCACCCATGCAAACGTACGAACTGCAGAAATTTGTTAAAACTCAACAACCAAGGGATTTGAGGGTGGGTTGCAGTGTGTGGATTCCATGAGAATTTCTTACCCACATTGCCCTGCAAACATCGAACATTGCCTCAAATCACGCATTTTCCTCATATTCTGTGATGGAAGCATCTGTAATGCTCAGGAATCCCAAAAATATTTACTACCCAGTGTTAACCCACCTGTGCCTATAAACGCGGTGCCACTTGTGAAACTGAGACTAGTGCCCGCGACAAGAACAGAACAAGCTAAGGTTAATGGGAACCCTTGCGAGGGAACTCCTGTTGACCTCGGTTTGATCCATTCCTGTTGGGGGCATTAGGCCAGCAACACAAATGGTGCAACGTTTTTATCGGCACAAATGAGGTAACACTGGCTGGGAGGAATTTTGTGGATTCCTCCTGATTTCAGAAGTTTCCATCACAGAAATAGAAGGAAAATATGTGATTTCAGGGTAAGTTTGAGGTTTGCAGGGTATTGAGGTTAAGAACACTTCATGGGATCCATGCGAAGCACTCAACCCTGTACTTCCCCGGATTTCTACTTTTCAGAAATGTATGGGTTTGGTAGGTTTACTTACATCGTGGCCGAGCTAGCCTCCAGATATGTGAGTTTGGGTGTTAAAAAATAGAGTTAGAGCTATTGGCATTGTAAATGCTTCTTACCTA
Organism: Triturus cristatus; assembly: GCF_964204655.1. Classification (NCBI taxonomy): domain Eukaryota; kingdom Metazoa; phylum Chordata; class Amphibia; order Caudata; family Salamandridae; genus Triturus; species Triturus cristatus. The sequence continues at coordinate 141,874,499 of NC_140595.1, read as the reverse complement.
TGTGTTATGGATTGGAGTGGATGTATGTGGTGTGTAGTGGAATTATGTGGGTTGGATTGGAAATGTTAGTTGTGGAACTGTGTGGTGTGGTTGTCGCCTGGTAGGACTCACTCTAGGGAATAATCAACTGAGGCTAGGTGTTTGCTTTACGGGTACGTTTATTCCAGCTACAGCTCTCCTTCTTTACGCTAGTCCCCCGTATGTGTACAGTCCCGGGTATCTTGTAGTTGTTTCTTCTCTCAGGGTCCGGTTGGGAGTTCCGTATGTTCTGTGAGTCCCTGCTGTTTCTTCCCCACGTTTCGTCACGTCTTTTCCACGGGGCTGGTCGATTCCCTCTACGGCGGCTTTCCTCTCGGAGGAAACAAAGAAAAGAGACCCGAGTTAGGTCAGGGTTCAATTAAGGCACCTCAGGGATCCCAGGATAGGGGGTGAGGGAGTAGGATTCCACCCGTAGTGCTCGTGAGGTATTTTTGTCAGAATAGCGGTGTCTTAAGTGATTTCTGTGGTGTGCTCGGGGAATGCTTAGGTGCCAGCTCCTAGCGTTTCGCTTTAGCAGCCCACCCAGGCCTCCCAACGAAGCCCGCTACGCGTCTCCGTACCTGCGAGAGCCACTCCTCTCCTGAGGGGTGGCTGGGCGACTCACAGGAACGTTGGCCTCCCGGCGCTCCCTCCTCCGGCTGTGCTCTGCGGATCTCTGGGCGTTGATCTTCCTCCTCTACTTCTCTGTCCGTTCTCGCTGCTCACTCTCGCTCCCTCTCTTCCGGGTTTCCCACTGCTTCGAGGGCGTCCCCGTCTTTTCTTCTGACGTCCCGCTCGGTGATTGGTGCTCGTCCCTCGTCGCTTGCGTAGGGGGCGTTGCTGGAACAGGGTTGATTCCAGTTAAAGGAGAAGTTGCTCCCGATGTCTTCCTCCGGTTCCCAGTCCAATCCTTCGTTCCGAGGTGGGCCCGCCTGGGAAAGGGAAGACAAGTCAATAGGTTCGTTGCAGGGTTTCCACCAGTCTATGTGGCCCGTGCTATGTGGAGGGGCTGGTTGTAAGCACCCCTCGGTCCCCAGGTCACACACCTCCCCCCTAGGCTGCTCCCGTTCGGGGAGAGGAATGACACGGGATAGGAAGTCCGCATTACCATTGTCACAGCCCTTGCGATGTTCGATACGAAAGGTGTATGGCTGGAGGGTCAAGAACCAACGCATTATTCTAGGATTATTCCCCATGTTGCGATACATCCAAGTCAAGGGCTCGTGGTCGGTGTAAAGGGTAAACAGCGTGCCATCCAAATAATATCGCAGTTTGTCCACGCCCATTTGATCGCTAGACACTCCTTCTCTATGGTGGAGTATTGAGCCTCACGGGGAAAGAGCTTTCTACTGATGAAAAGAATCGGGTGTTCTGATCCTTCGGGGGACCTTTGGGAGAGGACCGCTCCTATCCCTCGGTCGGAGGCATCGGTTTGTAATAGGAACGGGAGAGAAAAATCTGGTGATACCAACACCGGTGAGGAGGTGATGATGTCTTTTAATGCTTGGAATGCTTTTACTGCTTCCGAGGAGGGGTCTGGTAACGGTGTACCAGCCTTCCGTTTTTTTAATAGATCCGTTAGGGGGGCCGCCACATCTGAAAAGTTGGGGATGAATCTCCTGTAATACCCTACTAGTCCGAGGAAAGCTCGTATGTCCTTTTGAGTTGACGGGAATCGGGTGTTTCTGATTGCTTTCACTTTTTCCTCTTGAGGCGCAATTACCCCGTGGCCTAGTATGTAACCTAGGTATTTCACCCTGTCGAACCCCACTTTGGATTTGCGGGAGTTGACATGGAGCCCTGCCCTGGCGAGGCACCCTAGAATGTGACTCAGGTCTCGGAGTGTTGTTCCCAGGTGTCGCTATATATCACTATGTCATCTAGGTACGCGGCCGCACAGGCCCGATGGTTTTGCAGAACAGTGTTCATGAGCCTTTGGAACGTGGCAGGTGCTCCATGCAGGCCAAAGGGTAACACCGTGAATTCATATAGCCCGTCTGGTGTGGCGAAGGCTGTCTTTTTTCTGTCTTTGTCTCTCAGAGGGACCTGCCAGTACCCCTTTGTTAGATCCAGGGTACTGATAAATCGGGCGTTCCCTAATCTCTCGATTAGGTCGTCCACCCTGGGTATCGGATATGCGTCGAAGGAGGAAATACTGTTCAGGGCACGGAAGTCCATGCAAAACCTCGAGGAGCCATCTGGTTTGGGCACAAGGACAATGGGGGAACACCACTCACTGTTGGATTCCCTTATCACCCCCAGTTTTAACATGTCCAATACCTCTTTCCGGATGGCGTCCCGTCGGGCTGCTGGGACTCGATAGGGTCTCTGTTTTACTATCTTTCCTGGTTCTGTCTCTATGGCGTGTTCTGTGAGTGAGGTTTTGCCAGGAAGATCTGAGAAAGTGGATGCGAATTGCCAGCATACGGCTTCCAGATCCCTCTGTTGAGTACTGTTCAGTTCCTGATTGACCACTAGATGTTGTACAGTTGTCGACTCCTCAGTGATAGGGGAGGCGAAGCGTATGGATGGTGGCGGTGGCCCAATCCATTTCTTGAGGAGGTTAATATGATAACACTGAGTTTTCCTCTGGGTTATTTGTAGTCGATAAGTCGTTTTTCCCAGTGTTTCAACCACAAGGAAAGGACCAGACCATTCTGATTTGGGTTTTCCTATACTCGAGGGTAGTTTCACAAAGGCCCAGTCTCCCTGATGTAAATACCTCCATTTCTTTCCTTTGTCATAGAAGGTCTTTTGTCTCTTTTGGTTCTTTTCCAGGTTCGAATATGCCAAGTCCCTGAGTTTCCCTATTTTTGCTCTGAGGTTGCGCGTATAATCGAGAAAGTGAGAGGTTTCCTCTCTCTCTTGTCTCTCCCATGCCTCTTTCGTCATCTCCAAGAGAGACCTGGGTTGCCTTCCGTATAACATCTGGAAGGAAGTACAACCCAGGCTGCTCTGGACCTGACTCCTGAGGACATAGAGGGCCAAAGGCAGGAGTCGGTCCCACTCTCTTCCTTCTACGATTAACATTTTCCTTAGTAGGCGTTTGAGGGACCCGTTGTACCTTTCCACTAACCCGTCAGTCTGTGGGTGGTACACGGAGGTTTTCAAGTGTTTAATATCGAGGGTCCTGCACACTTCTTTCATTAATTTTGATATAAAAGGGGAGCCCTGATCCGTTAGGATTTCCTTAGGGAATCCCACTCGCGAAAACAGCTCTATTAAACACGTCGCTATTGTGGGGGCGTTCGGGGCTCTCAATGGAAAGGCTTCAGGGTATCTTGTGGCATAGTCCACGACCACCAGGGCATAGACGTGTCCTTTCTTTGTCCTTGGAAGGGGTCCTATCAAGTCCATCCCAATCCGGGCAAAGGGGCTCCCTATGATCGGGAGGGGTTGCAATGGAACGTCCGGGGGTTTGTACGTACTCTGTCTCTGACAGGTTTCGCATTGTTGGCAGTATCTTTTTAGATCGTGATAAACCCCTGGCCAATAGAAGTGCCTGAGGACCGCCTGTGTTGCTTTCTCAGCCCCCTGATGTCCCGCCGTTAGGTGCGAATGGGCGTAGAACAAGATCTGTTCGCGGAATTCCCGTGGGACTAACAGTTGTGGTTCGGAGTCAGGGTCCTTTACACGGTACAGCAAGCCGTCCTTAACCAGGAAGTAGGGTTGGAGGGGAGGAGTATCATGGGGGGAGATGCTAGCATCCCATGCATGTTTCAGGGTGTTATCGTTCTCCTGGGAAAACCTGAAATTCTTATCTATCACCCAAGGGTCTGACTTCGCTAGAGCCGCAGCTATCGGTTCCCTTCCTTCTGTTGGTGATGGGGTCTGCTGGGGTTTCGCTATCATATTAAACATCGTAAGGAAGTGGGGGTTGTCTGTCCCAATAATTAACTCCTCTGGTAGATTCTCCACCACCCCCACTCGGAGTATCCCGGGGGTTCCTCCCTCTACGGATACGGTTATCTTGGCTACAGGGTAGGTTTTAACGTCCCCATGGACACATCGGATGTGGACCACCGCCCCTGGGAGTAAGTCTCGGGGATGTATGAATTCCCTCATGACCACCGACTGTTTACAACCCGAGTCTAACAAGGCCCTTATGGTGTGTTCGTTGATTTTCACGCTTACGTAAAACGCTGGCCCCATCTCCGCGGTGTACAGGACGGCTCTTGGCGCATATCCAATGTCCATGGGTTCGTCGTGTGTCTTGTTCTGAGGGCAGGCTCTTGCGATGTGTCCCCACCCTCCGCAATCGAAACATTGTGGCCCCTTGGGGTTGAAGGCGTCTGGTGGTTTAATTCTGGGCCTGGGAAGTTCCAGGGGTCGTCTGCTGCCGGGTCTCACGAATTTTCCCAGCAGAGGTCTAAAGCCCTTCTCGGGGTCTCCTGGTCCGGATTTTGTCTGAGCTCTGGCAAAAGTGGTGACCATTTCCATGGCCTCCTTTGTACTCAGATTCGCATGTTGGCGTAGCCACCGTTGGGTGGGGTAAGGTAGATCGTCCAGAAATTGCTCAAGGTATATCTTGTCCAATATGTCCTCTTTGGTGCATTCCTCCGGTTTGAGCCACTTGTCCGCTGCAAACTTTAATCTATAAAACATGGTCTTGGGGTTTTCCCCTGGCAGTCCCTTATCCTTCCGGAACCGTAGCCGGTACGCCTCCTCGTCTAACCCGAGATGGTCCAAAATGATCTTCTTAATCTCCCCGTATGGAGTAGTACCGGTCGGATTGGCGACCTGATAGGCCGCTTGGGCCTCCCCTGTTAGCAACGGGGCGAGAAAAAACGGCCATTTTTCCGGGGGCCATCCGCACGCTCTCGCCGCCCGTTCGAAGTTGGTTAGGTAGGCGTCCGGGTCGTCCCCTTGCACAAACTTTTGCAGTGCCACTCCTGCTGGCCCATGATGGGATGTGCGGGGTAGGGGTTGAGGCCCCATAGCTTGATCTGCTACCAGTTTGTTCAGCCCTTCTATTTGGGCGTTCATGGAGTTTGAAAAGACTTCGCGGTCAGCTTGGGCCGACGTGAGCTGTCTCTCCAGGGCCCATCCCAGCTTATCTTGTGCTTGGACTATGTGCTGTATTAGCGCGTCCATCTTTATCGATGGAGAGGTTCCCGGGTTTCGGCACCACTTGTCGCCTGGTAGGACTCACTCTAGGGAATAATCAACGGAGGCTAGGTGTTTGCTTTACGGGTACGTTTATTCCAGCTACAGCTCTCCTTCTTTACGCTAGTCCCCCGTATGTGTACAGTCCCGGGTATCTTGTAGTTGTTTCTTCTCTCAGGGTCCGGTTGGGAGTTCCGTATGTTCTGTGAGTCCCTGCTGTTTCTTCCCCACGTTTCGTCACGTCTTTTCCACGGGGCTGGTCGATTCCCTCTACGGCGGCTTTCCTCTCGGAGGAAACAAAGAAAAGAGACCCGAGTTAGGTCAGGGTTCAATTAAGGCACCTCAGGGATCCCAGGATAGGGGGTGAGGGATTAGGATTCCACCCGTAGTGCTCGTGAGGTATTTTTGTCAGAATAGCGGTGTCTTAAGTGATTTCTGTGGTGTGCTCGGGGAATGCTTAGGCGCCAGCTCCTAGCGTTTCGCTTTAGCAGCCCACCCAGGCCTCCCAACGAAGCCCGCTACGCGTCTCCGTACCTGCGAGAGCCACTCCTCTCCTGAGGGGTGGCTGGGCGACTCACAGGAACGTTGGCCTCCCGGCGCTCCCTCCTCCGGCTGTGCTCTGCGGATCTCTGGGCGTTGATCTTCCTCCTCTACTTCTCTGTCCGTTCTCGCTGCTCGCTCTCGCTCCCTCTCTTCCGGGTTTCCCACTGCTTCGAGGGCGTCCCCGTCTTTTCTTCTGACGTCCCGCTCGGTGATTGGTGCTCGTCCCTCGTCGCTTGCGTAGGGGGCGTTGCTGGAACAGGGTTGATTCCAGTTAAAGGAGAAGTTGCTCCCGATGTCTTCCTCCGGTTCCCAGTCCAAACCTTCGTTCTGAGGTGGGCCCGCCTGGGAAAGGGAAGACAAGTCAATAGGTTCGTTGCAGGGTTTCCACCAGTCTATGTGGCCCGTGCTATGTGGAGGGGCTGGTTGTAAGCACCCCTCGGTCCCCAGGTCACAGTGGTGTAGTTGAATTATGTAGCATGGTGTACAGTTGTATTCTGTGGATAGTAATTATGTGTTTCTGAGTGTATTAGAATTATATGGAGTGGGATCGTGTGTTATGGAGTGAAATTATGTGGAAAGGTATGTTGTGTTGTGGAGTGTTGTGTAATGGAGATTAATTATGTGGTGTGCTGCTGAATTTTGTGGTATGATGTTGAATAAAGTGTTGTGAATTGGATATATGTGTTGTGAATTGGATATATGTGTTGTGGAGTGGAATTATGTGGTTTGGTGCTGAATTATTTGGTGTGAAATGTATTGGTGTGGCATGGAACATGTGGTGTTGAATGAAATTATGTTAAGTGGAATTATGTGGAATGAACACCGCTCGGCGAAGGAATGCGACTCAGATACCTCTCGGCCACTATCACAAGCAATTAACTGAATTATATTGAGGACTCTTTCACAAGGTGTACTTCTATGAGTTTAAAGGTCCTAAAAGTGGGTCTACTTTAATGTTCATACATTTTTAGCAGTGTATACACGCCTAGTTTAATTCCATAGTGCTCCGTTGACTTGTCAGAGTCCCTTAAAATACTGAAATCTATGAAATCCTGGTCACCATCGGACCCATGCGCGGCTAGGCTCCTGGCCTCCATCGCCAAATCGGACAATTGTGAGGTAAATACACTCAATCATGCAACAAAAGATCTGGCAAATACAGGCACTTTCTCAATGTATTATATATATCTGTAGGATACCAATGAGGGAAGATATTTTTATCTAAAACCTCAGCCAGCTATCGTTAATGGCCAAATCCTCAGTGCCCATTAATTTTAAAACTGCAGAAAAAAAGGGAAAGAAAGAAAAAGAAGTGGTCAGTCAGTACACTCAAGTTAACACATATCAAGTATATATGTGCTAAAAAATGTGTAAAGGAAAGAGAAAGTATCTCATGTGCGCACCACCAGAGGAGCTACTGGTAGGTTCTCACCAGCTTGCCCACATTTATGTCATCATCGATAACTTTCTCAAAGGAAAAAGTGATGTGTCCAGTGGAAAAAGGAGTGACAAAAGATAGAGACCCAGTGAAAACAAAGAGACTCAAGAATTCTCGATTAAAATTGGACTAGACTCACAACAACTGGTCACTTTTATTCCGAACTCTGAGTCAACGCCAAATTAAGAACACAGCATGTTGTGGACCACTTTAATGACGGCCAACATGTTTCATTGCCAATTATTTGGTGGCAAATTTGTCAGGGCAACCGAGGTCAGCAATCACCTCCCTGGACATCTAACATCAAAAAAGAGTGACTGACAGACACACACAGAAAAGAAAACATTTAGAGAAAATTTACCAAACCCTACAGGCTCTCTTCAGTACAGGTATAGACTAAACTTGTAGACCATGGCCGAATGGCTTGAAAAATGGGCAATAGTCACGTATTCATCCTTAAAATATTTACCCAGTAGGAGCTATGGGCCCGCATACCAGCTCCCACCACGTCGTAGGGATTTTTTTATCTCTGTAAATAGCACTTTTGTTGCTTGTTATTTTATCTGTGGAAAGAAATCACGCATCATATACTCCATCTTGAGTATATGGAGGTCAACAGCGCACTATATCTCAAGCTGCCTTTCACGCGTACCCACGCAACCATCCTATCACGTTTTTCAGGCACTTAAAGGTTCATATTCAACAACTCCAATGAGTGCCCACGCAATGCCACATCCAAACTTTAAAACTACAATGCAACATCAGGTAACAACAATCTCGGCATCCATAAAAACATATGTAAATGTCATAGAGTTCCAGTCAGCTTCAATATACATCATTACTTATACCAATACACCTCATCTGACAAATCCCGCAGTTCTAACCCCATTCGTCATTTCGGTGTCAATACACTCATCAATCTTTCCCTCCAAGAGGCAGTTGTCCTGGTAGAGTGGAAACAGGTGAAGATCCTTCCACTTTTAAAAAAACCATCGCTTGATCCTGGGAACCCAGGGAATTATCGCCCCATTTTTCTGCTCCCCAGTGTGGCGAACATTTGTGAGAAGGCAGTTGATAAACGACTTATGGATTTTGTTGAGGGGGCCAGCTTACTACACCCATCACAATCTGGTTTTAGAGCTGCCTACAGTACTGAGTCCGCCTTGGTCGAGGTCTCTGAAGCTATTCGAGACTGTTTGGACTCTGGTGGAAGTGCAGCTCTCATAATGCTGGATTTGTAGGCGGCGTTCGATACCGTTCCCCATGCACTGCTTTTGGCCCGGCTGGCAGACATAGGTATCTCTGGGCTAGCTTGGAAGCGGCTGAAATCCTTTCTTGAGGGGCGTTCGCAACAGGTCTGGCTCCGGCCTTTCTCATCTCCTCCCCAATCTGTGACCACTGGAGTGCCGCAGGGGTCTTCTTTGAGCCCCCTGCTTTTTAATATATATGTTACTCCTCTGGTCCAATTAGCGTAAGAGCGGGGTGCCAAGATCGTTGCTTACGTCGATGACACCCAACATCTGTTCACCTGGGGTAAATCGGAATTTTCTACCTTGAGGGTGAAGGAGTGTCTGACAGCTGTTTTACAGTGGCTCTGTGCCGCCCAACTCAAATGTAACGAGGAAAAGATCGAAATCCTTCTTTACGGTAAATTCCCCCCCCCCCCCCCCCCCCCCCCCCCGGGTTCAGGGAATCTCTCTGGCCATCCGATTATCCTATGCCATCTTCTTCTGGACTACCAGTTAAAAATCTGGGGGTCTGGTTCGACGAGCAGTTGTCCTTGATAAAGCCGGGTTCTTGTCTCTGCCCAATTATCTACAAGAACCCACTCAGGTCGCCAGGATCTTTTTACTTGCTTAATAGCGTAGAGGGAAGAAACACAATTATCAGAGTATATTTACCGCAATTCGACATTCTTCATCAAGGATGACTCAAAGTCTGGGAAGTTGACCTTTTATTATCAGCAAAAACATCTGAATGTAAACGCACCTCAATACAAGGCACAAAAGATAAATGGGAACTAACACAAATGATACTCTACGAAGTATCCGCATTCAACTAAATATAAAAAGGATTACAGCTTCTAAAAGCATCAGATACAAAATGGCTATCGTGATGTCAAATTTCAAAGTCATTCATCAAAGCAATTCTGTCCCTACTCTATTCTAAAGTGACATCCCTACATAACATTCCCTTTCAGGTGAGAAAAGCATAAAAAGGTGTCAGCAGTGAAACTTCCTAAGAAGTCTTCACTAAATGAGAGCTCGATCTATGGTGCTCCTTCTAGGCTCCCTCCTAAGTCTCGTCTGCTCAACCCACGGGGCACTGTCCCTAATACAAAACCCCAAAATCCTGGTACACGCCCTTCAGCACACCCCTTCAGCGGGTCTTCCTTCTGTGATTTTCCATCCAGGCTTCTTCATCTTTCTTTGTTCATTAATTCGACCTTGGGTCTCAGGCTCCTTCCGTACCAGGAGTTGCAATTTCACATTCCAATTCACTCCCCTCCGGTCTACTCCTTCTGTCTCAATTCCTACAACAAAGACTTATTCTAACTAACGAGCTAAATGTCCTTGCACCTGAAAAGCCCTGTCAGCCTAATAAAAATAGCTAAAATAAGGAACGACTAGGCCTTCTCCTTTACATGGACGATTAGGCCTTGTGAACTAAACACATTACAATCAATATTTCAGCATACCTATACTAGAGCAACCTACATTCTAATTTTTAACATGATCTACAAGTGCTAATACATCGCATCATTGCAGAGCTTTAAACATTAACCGTAATACAAATACATTTCATAGTAACTGATGGCCACTATTTCTTTCAAGGCCTGATTACATTTCTACACCTCTATATCGACGAATATATTTCTATGATAATTCTAAACACTCTTGGATTATATGCGGGTGCTGACTAACAGTGAATATGGTGCTCCCCTACAAATCTTAACACCAGTGACGCTCTCTCAGTTCCCCCCTTTGATGACAACTGTCATCACATCATCTCAATCTAATCTCATCCTGCAGAAATCCATCTAAACAGAAGTGGTAGCCATCCTGCTCTGTCGGAAGCCCTCCATTCTTTTGAGGTCCTGATATTGACTATCCTGTATATGCGCCATTCGTTTCTCATGCGCTCTGAGAGTCCTCTCAGCCCTATTTCCTCTGTACCAATTAAAAGCTCTTACAAGTCCCCACAGACAGATCACGCAAACCCCCACAATGATTATTGGCTTCAGCACGTATCCGAGAACTCCTTTCCCCAAATTTGCAAACCAATTCCCTACGTGCCCAAATCCCTTGCCAATCTTTCCCCACACATTCTCCTCAGTTAGATCTACAATCTCTTGATGAATCGTAGTAATGTTGACTATATATTTCCTCAACTCCTTGCTATTGTCTGGAATATACGTGCAACATTCCTGAACTTTCAACAATTTACAGACTCCGCCCTTTTTTGCCAATAACACGTCTAATGCAAGACGGTTTTGCAAAACCATAATCCTTATCGATAACATCTCCCCATCCACCAACAGCAATGATTTCGCCGTGTTCATTGACAACTCATCAACCACAGTCGCTAACTTTCGTATTTTCACATCATTCAAGACCACACCCAAGCTGGGTATCATTGCTCCAAAGATATCACCAATCAATGCTCCTGCACTTGCAGTCCTCCGCTCTCTAGAATGATGTCCAGTCTCCAACAGATTCAAATCTTCTGCATGATATATCTTCGGAAAAATAACAGCCAAATAACACGTACCATACCACTGCGCAGGCAATCTCACGTACGCATTCTTTCCGCATACATAATACACTGTTGGAATCACTTGTACCGGACCTTGCAAGAAATTCCTAGCTGAGTCTTCCATCGTAAAGGTATGATCACACGTACTATATCCAACCCAGATTTTGTCCTTGTCAGACTGAGGACGAGCAACACACAAATTCCCCTTCTGTACATGGTCTAAAGCTATGGGTCCATAACTTCCTTTAGACTTATGTCGTTTTTCCTCATCAGTCCAGTCTACTGACTTCTTTCCTCCCTCCTCATTCTGAGTTAATTTTCTATACCTGTCTTCAACTTGACCAATACATTTCTTTTCAGTGTCTGATAGCGAACACGTCAGGTTCTGTCTATGCGCATAAGCTGTATCTAAACTTCTAGTCGGTATGAAATAAGTCTGAAGTCTTTCTTCTGACTTATAGTAATCATACTTATTCAAATGCTTGAATGCCGGTACATCTGGAAGCACGGTGTCATAATTCGAAAAATAATACTCGAACTGTTTCCTTTCGTAAAACAGGCTAAGCAATAAACTGCAAGAAATCCCATATGTCAATGGAAGGTGATGGTATCTAATACCCTCATCTACGGAAGCAGGCAGCTGCATACACACATAGCAATCCTTCGCATCCATCGCATCAACATACTCATACAACAGCTTTGCATAAGCGTTAAGTTTGAAATCGCCTCTAGACAGATCTATATGAAACATACGACTTTCTTCTAGCATCGTAGCTCTTCTGTCTCCTATGATATCCCCCTTGTTACTGTAAGTGGTAGGTGTAGGTGTCCCTGGAACCTCCCCCTCCTGCTTGTGTGCCACTACATAAGATGCTATAACTACTGCAAATATAGCAACTATCACTACCCCTAAAAGGGTGCCTATCACTAATTTAGCTCTACGATGTGAATTTCCAGCTTCTGCCATCTTCGTGCAGTTCTCAAGATCCAATTCAACAGCAGCAAGTAAAAGTCTTCTCCTCATCCGAGTATTGCTTGTCGAATCAGTTCAATCACCACCTTGAAGCTGGAAAACCCCTAACAATTTCAGTTCCTTATTTACTCCGTCCAGAAAAAGACTTCCCTAACCCTTTTCGATATCTCCAACGGAAAGGTCCCTAAATGTATTCTTCTTCCACTCGGGTCTAGGTTATCTTCTTTACAAGCTTATACTCAACAAAGTTCATCATTAGTCCAAAATAACAGCCGGTCCCAACAGCTCTAGGACCCCCTGTAAGATTTCAAGTTTGAGATTTATCAGTTCTTGGGGAGCGGGAATAACAGCAAAGGTCGGGAAAGCCAACGTATCCAAGATCAGACCACGGACGTTACTCAGAAGCGGCGGATCTGGAATATTGAGGGTCAATATTCCCTCGATTTCCAGCCCCGGAATCTTCAGCAACACTTCCACTCTCGGAATCGGATGACTGCTGACCAGCGTGATCGATCTCAGTCTCCCCGTGCTCAGCAACTCTGGCATCTGTCACTGCGTATGCCCACTCTGGCGAGGCGTACCTTTGACACGGCACTCTTGCTCTCCTCGATCTTCTCAAAGCCTCTGGGGCTTGATCTTCGTCACTCTGCTCTGTTTCAGACGCTTCAGAAACTGGGGCAAGATCTTTTCGTAGTGCCAATCTCGAGTTTACCCGTTTCTGACTTGCGGGCCAAACTCTTCCTGCTTCTGTAGCACCACTGCTCTCCCTTCCAGTACCCTGTGCACTGCTCTCTTCTTCGGCAGAATTTGACTCAGTACTGCCCACTGCAACTTCTCCTTCCTCTGAATCCAATTCAGGATTACTTTCACGTCCCCCTTCAGCTCGGTCCAGTGCACTACCAGCTGCGTCAGCCACCCCTACAGCTTGACTTGCCCTCTCAGATGGCTCTGCCACCCCAGCTGGGTTTTCATTCACGAGAGGGGCTGTATCTTCCAAGGGTGCTGGGACTCTACGGGTATGGGAGGCATGCACCCAGTTCGGCAATCCCCCACACTTCACTGCCGTGTTCGTGACCAGGATGACTTGGTATGGCCCACGCCAACGAACATCCAAGCAACTCTTCCTCACTTGTTTGCGCACCAATACCCAGTCACCAGGGCACAAGTCGTGGCACAGGTCACTTGCGGCTGGAACAGCTACCGCCTGCACCTGCTGGGACACAGAATGGACCACATCAGCCAGGCCTTTACAGTAGTCGAGAATTACATCATCAGTGATATTTATCAAAACAGAGGCAGGTATTGCTGGCACACGCATCGCTCTCCCCATGAGGATCTCATGGGGTGACAATCCAGTTCTTCTATCAGGCACACTCCAGAGACTCATGAGAACCAAGGGCAATGCATCTGGCCACTTCAAAGAAGTCGAAGAGCACACTTTTGCCATCCGGGCCTTCAATGTCCCATTAACTGGTTCCACAATCCCAGAAGCTTCGGGTCGATAACTGCAGTGCAACCTTTGGTCTATATTTAAGGCAGCACAAAGCAATGTCATGATTTCGCTGTGGAAATGCGTTCCTCTGTCTGATTCAAGAGAGGCCGGGAAACCGAACCTCGGAATAAGCTCCCTCAGCAGTAACTTAGCTACAGTTAGTGTGTCACATCTACGTGTTGGGTAAGCCTCCACCCATCTAGAAAAGACACATACTATGACTAATATGTACCTCAACCCATTACACCTTGGCATCTCAATGAAATCCAACTGCATCCTGTTGAAAGGCCCACCTGACCTCCCTATATGACTCATCGTCACCGCTGTTCTTTTCCCTATATTCATTTGTTGGCAAGTGACACACCTCTGACACACGGCTTCGGCCACTGCCCGAAACTTCGTATTATACCATGTTTGGCGAAACACTCGTACCATCACATCTCTACCAAGATGTACCGCACCATGTATTAATCTTGCCATTGGGTTCAACAGACATTCTGGTAACACAGCTCTCCCATCATTGGAAACCCAAACATCCACGTCTCCTTTCTCACACCCAGCTCGCACCCAGCTATCCCATTCCTGATCAGTCACTTCGTCCTGCAGCTGCTTTAGCTCTTCCCATGTATCAGCCATGGCTAACATCACACTGAAGTCAGTTATCTCTTGGCTTCCCTCTATATGTCTTTCCGTGAAATTACATCCCTGTTCTGCACAAAATCGAGCAACTTCATCCGCATAATTATTGCCTAATGACACAAAATCATTTCCCTTCGTGTGAGCAGAACATTTTAAAACCGCAATTTCATCTGGACCTTGCAACGCTTCCAACAATTGTCTCACATAATCCCCATTTCTGATGGGTGACCCAGATGATGTCATGAACCCTCTCTGGGACCATAACTGTCCGAAGTCGTGAACGACACCAAACCCATACTGGCTATCCGTATAAATCGTTATACGGATCTTGTCAGCGGCCAAACGGGCACGAGTCAAATCAATAAGCTCAGCCACCTGCGCGGAGTATACCCCTTCTAAGCAGGCAGCTTCAACCACTCCAGTGATGGTACATACAGCAAATGCTGCTCTTAACTGACCAGCACTGTCTCTCAAACATGACCCGTCCACAAAGAAGATTTTGTCTGACTCTGGAAGTGGTTCATCGACAATATCAGGTCTAGGTTTGGTCACATCGAACAATCATGATCCTCACAATCTTCATCATCTATATTTGGGGTAAGTAACAATGTGGCAGGATTTAAAACAGAACACCTCTTCAAAGTCACATTCTCTGCCGCAAGGATGACTTGTTCATAACGAGTGAACCTATTGTTCGTGAGGTGCTGTGTTTTAGTCCTGGTCATCAGTAGGTCAACAGAATGTGGCACATGCACAGTAAGCGGGTGACCCATTACAATGCTCTCACATCTTTCGATACTGACACCTGTTGCAGCAACGGATCTGAGACATCCGGGCAACGCAGAGGCTACTGGATCTAGAGTAGCCGAAAAGTAGGCAACTGGTCTACGGACATTCCCATGAACTTGAGCTAACACTGCCAATGCGCAACCTTCCTTTTCGCAACAGAATAGTGCGAATGCCTTGTTATAGTCCGGCATCCCCAGCGCTGGGGCGCTACACAAGGCCTCTCTTAATCTCAAAAATGATCTTAAGCAGTCTTCATCCCATGGTACCGGATCACTCACATCCTTGCGCGTCAGCCGCTGTAAGGGCTTCGCTTCAAAGGAGAAGTTTGGGATCCATTGGCGACAATAACCAACCATTCCCAAAAACATCCAAACTGCCCTCTGGGTAGTTGGAACAGGCATTTTCAAAATGGCCTCAATACGATCTGGTGACACCTTTCTTTTACCTTTTTCGATCCGGTGACCCAGATACTGTACTTCACTCAGACAGTACTGTAGTTTATTCGGAGACACCTTATGCCTATTCTGTGTCAGGTAGTTCAACAGCGCTACCGTATCAATCCTGCAAGCGTCCTCAGTTTTTGACGCCACAAGCAAATCATCAATGTACTGCACAAGGACAGACTCCTGTGGAAGCACCAGACCTTCAAGGTTCCTTTTCAAAATCTGATTGAAAATAGACGGGCTCTCAGTATATCCCTGTGGGATACGACACCATGTTAACACACGACTTTCCAGCCTGAACGCAAAAAGAAATTGGCTCACCTCGTGCAGAGGAATCGAGAAAAAGGCTTGACACAGATCAACCACTGTGAACCATTCCGCTTCACATGGGATTTGGAACAGGATCACAGATGGATTCGGTACCACAGGACAACATGGGACAACTATCTCGTTAATGTTTCGCAAATCTTGCACTATCCTGAATTTTCCGCTCGGTTTCTGTAATCCCATAATGGGCGAGTTACATGGGCTGCCCATGATCTCTCTCAAAATTCCCTGCTTAATCATAGACTCGATTACAGGTCTAATTCCCTCGATAGTTTCGGGTGATAACTTATACTGGGGTGTTCTCGGGTATTCTGCGTTTGGTTTGACCTGAATTTTCACTGGATCTACTCCTTTAACTAGTCCGATCTCTTCACCACTGAGGTCCCACACATCAACTGACACAGAGTCTCTCAGGTCGAATGGGAGTTCTTCCACCGTCAGTGCTGGATACATTTCCACACACCAACGTTGGTTCGCAACCTTAAAGGTCGCATCATCATCCCTCGTCTGCACTTCCACTCCCTTCAGGGTACAGTAGATAGTACAGTTAAGCTTGCACAATAGATCTCTTCCCAACAAGTAGACTGTGCTAGAATCGCACACCACAAACTGGTGTCGATCCCTGAAATTTCCTATTCTGATGGGTATGGGTTCCGTCAGTGGGCTAGTCAGTTTCTTATTTGCCACACCGATGACTTGGATCATTTGTCCAGAAAGGGGTAGGTCCGGAACCACGGCAGACCTTACAGTCGATCTTGTAGCCTCCGTATCAACCAAAAAGGTCGTAGGGTGACCATCGATCTCAGCTTCTACAAAGGGCCCCTTTTGATCTACCTCTAGGACAGCTCCGAGCGTACAATCATTCTCTCTTCCCCAGCAGGAACTCGCCACTGGATCTGGGTCATCTTCCCCATTCACTTCGAACAGGGGCATCTGCACATAGGTCTGAGCTCCCTGCTGCATATTTGGTATCCGGGGCGGTTGGGGAACCTGGACCTGCGGAGCACCCGTCCCCCATTTGGGCATCCTAGGTCGGGTCACTGTAGGAACTGTCTCCGCTACAGGAACCTGAGCTACCTCCCCTTCTTGCGGTATTTGGTTCAACGGGTTCAAAGGACACTCGCGTCTCCAGTGTCCAATCTGATGACAAAGATGACAAGCTGTGGTCTTTTTCAATACCGCCACATCTATTCCTGTCCTAGGGTCTATTCCCCTTGGCCTTCCCTGTCCCTGGACATTCTGCGCTCCTCCTTGATAATTTCCCTGCCTCCTTCCCAAGGTTCCCCCGTTAGGCTGTCCCTGGGCTGTCTGCATCTGTACCAATAGCAAATTGTCTTTCAATTTCCTGTGTTTAGATTCTATCTCATCACTACAGTATCTAGCATACCGTAGAATCTCATCCACTGGCTTATTCTGCCAACAAATCAAATGCTGCTGTATCATGAGGCTAACCTCTGGCCTCAATCCCAACACAAATTTAGAAACAAACTGTCCCATATCTTTGGTATCCAACGCATCCAAGCCACTGTACTGCTTAAAAGCTTGCAAAAGCCTCTCGTAAAACTCATGCACTGTCTCCTTAGGCTCTTGCACTGTCCTGTCTATCTTCACCCAATCAATGTCTTGAGGTGAGATTTTCGACTTCAACCATGTGATTACCTGTTCGAATTTTTTCATGACTATAGGCGACGGACCATTTGTAATCGGGTTCCTGTTGGGCTCCGAGGCCGGCCATTCAACAGCAATCTTACATGCCGACCACATATCACCCGGAACCACTATGTCAAACAAGGTGTTCAAATCAATCCACATCGAAATTTTGACAAAGCGATCAACTTGCTTATACCACTCCACAGGCTTTTCCCTTAAACGGGGAAAATCATTTGTAAAGGCTGCCAAATCACCCCTACTCCAAGGTACATGTACATATCCTCCATTCTGTACCTCCCGTAAAGGGAAGTTCCCTACCTCCGTCATACCTCCACCTGGAGGTGGCGTCTCTCCTACTACTCCCTTAGAGCTTTTCTTCTTTGACCACCTTTCTTCCCATTTATCGAGCATGATCCATGCTCTCATTGCTATGATTAGATCTTTGACATGGGTTCTCAGTCCTATGACTCTTTTCTCTTCTAGTTCTTGTTCACTGTACTGCAACCTGTGATTCCCTTGCAATGCTTTAGTCTTCGACAAATCTACCCCATATCTCTTTGCCAGTTCTGACAATTTCTCATATGCTGTCCGCGCTTTGCGAGTCACATCCTTCGCTACAAAGAGTCATTCATCCTGTTCGTACGTTAACATTCTCTCAAGGGGTAAATTTCCACATATTATCTCGTCCAATTCGGCTTTTAGTCTTACGACATCCAGCATCCTCCCTCTCAGGGCTCCTCTCAGGACTTCTCGACACCCCGCACCATCTCTGTCGTCGTACCCACATTCTTGTTCCTGTGGCCTACTCTCTCCTGACATATCCATAAGAACAGAACGATTTACAATCGTCCCTCGTCCCCTCTCTGCTTGCAACACGCCCTGACTTTGGGTTCTCACTGGTGGCGTCCACATTCTTAAGTCTGATCTTGACTCAGCTAAAGACCTTGGTCTACCAGGTCTCGACTCCCCTCGCTCTCCCGAGGAGTCGGCTGTAGCTGGCAGCGGCGTACTCCATTCTACAGGCTTCGGAGTCTGCTCCATTCTCCTCACTGACCCCCTTTCTTCGACCACACTCCTCATCCCCACCTCTGACTGCTCTGAGCTTTCCACCTTCTCTGGCTCTAGTTCATACATCAACTCAACGGGTCCGATAATAACCGGTATTTTCAAAGCATCCGGTAACCTCACACCTCTTCCAACCTCAAAGCTAGTCACAGGCTTATTTCTCGTATTCTCGGTTCCTAACGAGATCTTTCCTTCCACCCTTACTTCTGAACGGGGTAGAACTCCCCTACTCTCTTCTTCCTTCGTCTCATTTTCCTCTGAGGCCTCCGCGTTATACAGAGGTGGTCTCTCGGATAACAACCTTCCCAATAAGCTGTCATCCGTATCACTGTCCTCTTCCTCCTCTCTCGACTTTTCTTTTGTGTTGTCAGGTTGTACTATCAAGGGGTACAGCCTATGTCCCTCTATTGCCTGTACTCTCCATATTTTCTCTGCTGCATCCCATCTGGCATCCTGAAAAGCCCTGATCGACTTTTTCATCCTTTCCTGGTGTCTATCTCTCGTCTTATCATGCGCTGCTCTAATCCATGCATGCAGTGCTTCAAATTGTGTCGGCCTCGGCAAAGGTCATAAAGCCGCCATCACAGACTTCAACTGATACAACACTGCTAGCCTGAATGAGCCATACCTCGGGAAAGCTAACTCTCCTTCACCTTGGGTCAATTTGTGCCAATTCTCGAGCCAAATTATAGTATGCAACCCCACATTTCTTGCCATGTAGTGTGCTGGCGTATCCTCGGGAGGGGCTTCTTCTCCCTCACGAGTAACCACATGTTCATCACCTCTGCACAATTCTCGAAAAACTTTAAAACATTTCATAATGGCCAAATTCTGAACGCATACAATTTTCCGTTTACTTCCTGGTAACTGTCCACCAATAACAACGTCTCGGACACCAACCAACCTATCGCAGCGCGACACCTCTTGACGTCACTTCTCTCTCCACTCGCAGCCATTCTCCCTAGTCCCGACGCACTCCGGCCTCATACATTCGTCCCATTCATACAATGAAATGACCGTTTGTCCCAAACAAGTTACTTCTCTGGCTGTCCGTCCACAGCCTCTGACTGTCCGTCCACAGTCTCTCGAAATTGTCGACCTCGGTTGGCAACTGTCTGTCCCCATCCCAAACAAGTTCCGGAGCAGACAGATAGCCTCTGATAGGTTACAAATACTCAGATCCACATACAGCAACCCACGACCAGCGTCAGTTTGTCATACACTCACACATTCGCTCCCCCTATCTCGGTCCAGGTGATCGATGGTACCTCATGATCCCCTTCAAGTGGTCAACAAAATCTACCACGGGTGTATCCTACACCCAATCGCTTAGACTTCTCATCGCCTAAGACTTTCCCGGGCTGCGCGCGCTCACAGCCTGATCTCACAATCACTCAACATTCACACCAACTCCGCAAGACATCTCACACAAATCAACACCACAATCTACAATATCGCATCCTATTCATACTCACTCCTTGAACCGCTGCTGTCTGCCGCACTGCTACTCGCCATCAATGTCCGTCTGCCAGGTCGTCTGCTGCCCACCTTCTGATGATTCACCGTCGCTTAACATTTATGGGCCTCGAGGATCACTTATCCTACTCTAAATCTTCCCTCGCTACCAGAAATAAACCATCCGTTTCTGCTACCAACTGATAAAGCCGGATTCTTGTCTCTGCCCAATTATCTACAAGAACCCACTCAGGTCGCCAGGATCTTTTTACTTGCTTAATAGCGTAGAGGGAAGAAACACAATCATAAGAGTATATTTACCGCAATTCGACATTCTTCATAAAGGATGACTCAAAGTCTGGGAAGTTGACCTTTTATTATCAGCAAAAACATCTGAATGTAAAGGCACCTCAATACAAGGCACACAAGATAAATGGGAACTAACACAAATGCTACTCTACGAAGTATCCGCATTCGACTAAATATAAAAAGGATTACAGCTTCTAAAAGCATCAGATACAAAATGGCTATCGTGATGTCAAATTTCAAAGTCATTCATCAAAGCAATTCTGTCCTTACTCTATTCTAAAGTGACATCCCTACATAACATTCCCTTTCAGGTGAGAAAAGCATAAAAAGGTGTCAGCAGTGAAACTTCCTAAGAAGTCTTCACTAAATGAGAGCTCGATCTATGGTGCTCCTTCTAGCCTCCCTCCTAAGTCTCGTCTGCTCAACCCACGGGGCACTGTCCCTAATACAAAACCCCAAAATCCTGGTACACGCCCTTCAGCACACCCCTTCAGCGGGTCTTCCTTCTGTGATTTTCCATCCAGGCTTCTTCATCTTTCTTTGTTCATTAATTCGACCTTGGGTCCCAGGCTCCGAGCTAAATGTCCTTGCACCTGCAACAGAAACAGGGAACGGAAAAACCCCACACATCATGAAGTTTTACATTTCACTGCAATTTAAGCTTTACTGAAAAGCCCTGTCAGCCTAATAAAAATAGCTAAAATAAGGAACGACTTGGCCTTCTCCTTTACATGGACGATTAGGCCTTGTGAACTAAACACATTACAATCAATATTTCAGCATACCTATACTAGAGCAACCTACATTCTAATTTTTAACATGATCTACAAGTGCTTAATACATCGCATCATTGCAGAGCTTTAAACATTAACCGTAATACAAATACATTTCATAGTAACTGATGGCCACTATTTCTTTCAAGGCCTGATTACATTTCTACACCTCTATATCGACCAATATATTTCTATGATAATTCTAAGCACTCTTGGATTATATGCGGGTGCTGACTAACAGTGAATATGGTGCACCCCTACAAATCTTAACACCAGTGACGCTCTCTCATCCTTCTCGACTCAGATTAAAAAATTGGCTGGGAGTTGCTTTGGGATATTAAAGTCTCTCAAGAAATTCCTTCCACTACTACCTAGGACAGCGAAGGAAACAGTGGCCCGGGCACTGATCCTTTCTCGGGTAGACTATGGCAATGGGCTGTATCTGGGCCTTCCTGACTACATTCTTAAAAAATTGCAGGTGGTCCCGAATGCAGCGGCCAGGCTGGTGCTCAACATTCCTACTAGAAAGAGTGTCAAGCATCATCTGCGTATGCTGCCCTGGCTACCTGTTATGAAACGTGTTGAGTTTAAGGCCCTGGTTATAGCGCATCGTGCTTTGCATGCTGGAGGACCTATATAGCTTAGAAAGCGCTTTGCTTTCTACACACCTGCCAGACACTTGAGATCGTCATCTCAGCTGCTTGCGCAAGTTCCTCGTGTGCGCCTTCAAAGAATGGGGGGTAGTTCTCTGGCCGTGAGGGCAGTCACGGCTTGGAATTCTTTACCTTTTTCTTTGCGCTGTATCCAAGAGCTGGGGCCATTCAAGAAACAGCTCAAAAGTTTTCTGTTTTAATTTTATTCTTAATTGACACCTCATAGGCTCGCGCTGGGACATTCCCAGGAGTAACTGCGCGCATTAGAAAAACCCAATGACATAACATATTGCTCCCAGCCACCAGAAAATATCCTACCCTGCCCCGCGGTGAGCATTTGATGAATAATTCATCCCCAATGCATTCCAGCATGAACAGCTCAGCGCTGGCTTTTCCTCTGAGAAAATAATTCTGCTGTAAATCTTACAACACGAGAAGAGGAGGTTAAAACAGGACAGAATAACTTTCTCCCATGTAACCTGCAGCCATTGTGTTAAACTACATTAAAAGAGAAGAATTATGGCAGAGCGGATGCTGGCTAGACTCCATTGTCACTCAAACGAGAGGCAAAGAACATTCAGTGCCAACCAACAAAATGCCAGTCTGGGGAGGGGGCAGATAAAATGCGGGATAGTGTTTTCAAGAAACAGGGCACTGCCAGCCTCTCACTTGCCATAGAAAGGCCAGGCCATTATTGCACTCCGTGGTCTGCTGCCACGAGAAGGAGGTGCCTGCTTGAAAAGTTTTAATATTGTTGTAAGATTAAATGCAGCTCAGTTGAAAACCACATTTATCCGTCTGAAATCTCACTGAAATCTCACTGCAGAGCGTGTGCTTTTGGTCGCTCATTCAGGAAAAACACTGCTGCTACATCACGTTGTTTTCATGTGGGCAAACTTGTGTTTAGAATTTCTCCTACTTCCCACCTTACAAAGATGAAGACAAACTCATCAATGTAACAAGCGTGTCTTATTTTTTTTTGCATATTTATATAACGCAAACTCGACCCGAAGGTGTTGGAGCGCTTTACATGAGCACCGTATTTACATTACACATTTAGGCACGGGGAGATCAAGTGATTTGCCCAGAATCACAGGGTGTGGACGCGACACCGAGGTTCGAACTCTGGTTTCCAGCACCAAGGTCGGCAGTCTAGCCGACGGACCACATCCTCTCCCTTTGCTGGGTTTGTTCCGCAGCTGAGTAAAGGAGTAATAACGTGTCAGCCAGACGAAAAGTACAATTTGTATTTTAATAAAAAAGAAACACAAACAACTTGATGTGTGTGCACGGACCCCAAATCCTTGTAATCTCAAGGAAGTGGAATGCAAAGGCTGCCGGGGAGATAGGTGCCGCTGCAACGTTCTGTGATTCTCGGCAAGTTTCTTCAAATTTACAAACAATTTTACTTCTGTTTACTGTGTTCTTGAAAGAAGTATCTGTGGCATTATTCAGAGCATACTCCTATGTCTGCCTGTGATTAGCGCTAGCACCACGCTGGGAGAACACCCAAGATATATCTGTGTACCACAGGGCACAAGTCCTATATAAAGAAGTGGGTGGACTGACCAAATTAGACACTATGCAAGTAACATAATGGCGCGTGCCATCTCAGCGCATGACGCCACAACCTAGTGCTATAAAAGAAATAAAATAGTGCTATTTAAATTATTTGTGTAAATACTGGGACAGACCACCCCATCTGATAGTTTTACAGTGTCTGCACTTAAATACAGGGACAGAACAAAGGCAAAAGCATGCCTCTCTTAAGTACCTGTGAAGAGATAGCAAGCTGTGTGACTTTGTTTCCCTCTGTGGCATTTACATTTAAGTGTGAAGTTCCAGGCCACCTCCAGTCAAGATATAAAAAAAGGAGGCCTGATGGCCCCTTAACTTCGGCCCAGCTGGAGGTGAAAAAAAGTCCCCTTGCTACCTGCACGTTGTTGCTGGAAACGGAAAACAGGCAACATGCAGGTGTCCCAGTGTCTTACACTGGGACAAGTTCAACATATTTCTGTGGGGCCCAACTTCTTGGCAGGGGGGACGGCATCCACCCTGTGATAATAGTGGGTGGACGCTGTGTACCTGCGTGTACCCCCGACTCGTGCCCTGGTATAACAGAATTATCTGTGCACAACGCAATACCGCTATCAGCTTAGTGGGCTCATGCAGACGCTGCATGGAGGATCAGAAACACGAGGGAGGAGGGTGGGAAACACAAGGGGGTTTGGGGTGGGATAATACCATGGAGAGCGGAGGGGGAGAGTTTGACAACAAGGACAGTGGGAGGAGGCCGGTCTGAAGGAGACGGGCTGCAGTGGCATGCACCTTGAGTGCCGGCTGAAAACTAAATAAGCAAACCCCCAAGGATCATCTTTCTGTGATTCTCATGCACAATGAGTAGCGTGCATAATTGCACTGGTAACAAGTTTCTCACACCAGCTTCCTTTCAAAGATGGCCACTTCATCTTCTTTTTTAAGGCACATGCATGAGCCTTCCCCTTTATTTAAATATTCATGAGACTTTGCATTTTAGTGAACTACTAGGCTGCTATCTTTAAGTAAAGTATCTTTGCATTCTATAATAGAGATGCAAAATGAACGTTTAGTAAAAAACGTCTCAATTCATTAATAACATCTTACACTAAGTTACAAATGTTAACAGAAGTCACTATTTATATACCAGCTTCTTCTCTTTATCTAATAAAAGACGTGCCCTGAATACTCCCCCCAGTGTAACACGAGCAGGAAACATTACAGGGAAATGCACCCAGCACACACCTAATACAAGGATGTATGCACACCCAAGACCCCCTTATTAATTCCTGCTCACAACACATGAGACCCCCCTCCCTGATGAGGGAAACACACAGATGTGTGAACTGGGAGCAACATGAGGAGTCACAGAAGAGCAGCGGCAATTAGAGAGAGAAAGATAAAGTAGTGCACTGAAGCAAAACATATGGCCCATAGTGAAAAGATCCATGTAGCAGGAGCAGTATCCAGGGTGGAACAAAACAGTCCAAAGGCGGGATAAATGTATGCTATTGACTAACAAAAACACAGGTATTTCTAAAGGCAGACAAAAGAACCAATGGTAAGTGCTGGGAGTATTTAAAGCCCATTGACTGAATACCACATCAGTGCATTTGCTACCTAGACAGCTCAGAGTCCTAAGGCCAACAGAAAGATGGTTAGAAATGGAGGCGGAGTAAGTAAAAGGTTTGGGGTGACCCTTCAGAGAGTGCTATTTTCCAACAGTTACTAGGGGGAAATTTAAATCATTAAAACGGTTGGCTTAGAAAAAATAAAGCCAAGGATTTGCACTTTCCTAGAAATAGAACTCTCACTCTGCACAGCTAGACTTGGAGGAAGCTGTGTTGGGGTAGTTTGTTGAAAGTGGTCAAGAGTTGACACAGTAGAGAACACAAAAAGGCTGAAATGTATATTCTCTTGCCATCCTTCCAAACACCCTAGCAAGAGATGATAAGCAAACTACTCACGAAAAAAGTGAACATTAAAAAAAAAATTGCCAAATAGCCATCCTTTGTAGCGTATCCTTAAAAAGGTGAAGTTTCTTTCTATAAATGAAATGTTGTTGACTCGAATGCAAGACAAGAATACATTTTTAATTTTGAACATATTTTATATTTGATATAGGCTGTGCATTGGTATTAACTAACTAAGCATTTAAATTTGAATAGTAGAACAATAGGTGTCTGTCCATACCCACAGTTCCCGTTCAGAGTTCTTCCATTGTTCTCCTGAGACTAATTCCTCTCTTCATGTTCCCAGACTCTGGATACAATACTTAACAGCAGAGTATGCAAGCAAACCTGCGGCCAAGAAGCATTATTAGCCCAAATGAACACTCTTTATTCCTAAGAAGTATTTCAAACACTGAAAGAGTAGTTTAAACAGTACTGCAGAATTGCTGTCAAAGAAAGCAAGATATGTTTCAGGTCATTAAGTCATACACGAGCAGTTGGAAACATTTTCAGTTTATATAGGCTACAGAAGTTGTAAATCTTTCCAGACTGTCTACAGAACTCAGGCATCAGAGGGCTAAATGGCTTTTCACATTTGATCTCTATTGATCAGGATTGCAATTTTGCAGACACACTCATTCACCCTGCTGAAGTCATGCCATGTATTAATGTAAGCTTTGGAGTTCTGCCAGTGAGAAAATTGCACTGTTTGGGAGGGTGCATAGGAACAATGCAGTGCAGGTTGCAGTGTTAGTGAGTCGTGGCAAGTCAAGTGCATAGAAAAGGAAAGGGTTTTAAAAAACAATCCCTTGTTGATTGAAGTGAGCAGGTGAACTAGTGGGATTTTTAGTCCACCTGTCATGTTTTTTTAAAATAATTCCAAATTCAGTTCACAACTCAAATTTCCACATATATTTTGTCACAAATCCATATTTTTTACTGGTGGATCTATAGGGAAACTAATACATGTTCTAACACTCAATGATTTGTCAAATTAACTGCAAGCATTAGCAGTGCTGGTTCCTACCAACCTCTCTCTATGTCAAATGTAGATCCGAAACTGCATAGTCTTGCTTTGGCGGCGTGGCTGCTGCTCCAGCTCCCAAATCTGATCCACACGGATCAGTCGGGATTTATCCTGCAGAGGAATACACTGCGAAATTTGTCCCGGCTAACTCAAGTACTTCATACACTCGTGCTCAAAGAAGATCAATGTGCACTTGTCTTCCTCGATACTGAGCAAGCATTTGATACAGTGTGCTGGGACTATGCTTGGCAGGTAACTGGGGCACAACGATATCAACTGGGTAAAATTACTCTATGCGAGCCCGAGGACGAAGGTGAGAACTGGGCGGTATGTCTCGGCCAAGATTGCCTTTCAGCGGGACATGCACCAGAGGTACCCACTTTCCTCCCTAATCTTCGCCACTGTGATGGAGCTGCTGGCGTGCCAGCTCAGCAGGGCTTTAAGTGGGCCGGGTCTCACCAGGTCTGAGCACCGGCAGTTTTTTTAAGGGGGCCTCGAAACGGGTTTCTATCGGGCTCTGTTTTGTGCCCTGGCACAGGCGGTCCGTTTTTTTTCAGACTGCAGTGATAGCAGGCACATCGATGTGCGCATGCTCACACTGCTCACTTCTCACTTGTGGAGAAGTTACGGCATGACGTCATGGTCAGGTGAGCGTTGTAGGGGAAGGGAAATCCTTTAAAGAGAGTCATTTTCTCTCTGGATTTCCCTTCTCTTTTTGAAACTCAGGAGCAGAAACATCGTTGTAGTGTCACCAGGGCTTTAAGTGGAAGCTTTTTCAATATTATATACAAAAAAGCCATAGTTGCTGCTTATTCATCATATGTAAGTAACAACCATTGACAAAGCCAATAGTCCTGCCTTGTTGTAGACATGATGTTACTTGTTGTATCATATATCTGGACGCAATGACAGAAACAGCAAAATACAAGTCGGGCGGCACACTATGCTAAACACAGATGTTTAGCTTATGTGTTTTCAAGCCACGCCCTTAATTACATTGGCCACGCCCCTTTGAGAGACCCCCCCAGTTTTTTCATCCCACTTAAAGCCCTGCGGCTCAGGCAGGTTCTTAGCTGATGGGGCATTCAGGTTGGTAGTACTGAACATGTGGTATCACTGTACGGAGATTATGCCATGAACTATCTGTGCCAGCTTGACATAGGGCTTAACGTTATGAGTGAATTCTGGGAATTTTCGGGGCCCTGGCCAACAACGACAAGACTGCCCTGTTCCCACTGGGTCAGTTGGCAGACTTGCCCATAGACCAACTCTCGGGCACGGAACTGCCTTGGAAGGTGGACAGTGTCAAATACCTCAGCATCCATATTGTACATTAAGAGTGACAGATGTATGGGTTGAATCTGGGTCAAGTGATATATAATTTATGCTCCTCTATTGCATTCTGGAGCTCATTGAAACTATCCCTGATGAGAGGATAGCGCTAACTAAAATGGTGCTTCTACTTAGATGTTTGTATGTCCTGCAGAGTGCTATGTATGAGATTCCTGGGGGGTGTTCTGGGAATTGGACTCGCTACTGGTGGAGCTCCTCTGAGCAGGCAAGAGATGTAGAATTGGCCTTACTACCCTAAGCGGGCATGGGACAGAGGAGCGATGGTGAGTCCAGATTTGGAATTATATTATCTGGCGGCGCAGTTGCAGCACGTGGTCTACTTCGCTGGATGGAGAGCTTGATTGGGAAAGGTCACAGCTAGAGGCCACGCATGTTGGGCACCAGCTTGGGACACTGTTGATGAGGTGGGTGGCGCATACCTGTTGAATTCCCACATCGGATCCATCTGATGGGCAGTCTCTCGGAAAGAGCGGTGCAGCAAGGGTTGAGATGGGCACCATGTGCCCCAGACTTGGACATATGGATAGTGCGCCCCTTTGCTCAGTTGGGAAGACTTTTTTTTTGTTGTTGCATATTTATATAGCGCGAACTCGACCCGAAGGTATTGGGGTGCTTTACATGAGCACCGTATTTACATTATACAGTCAGGCACGGGGAGATTAAGTGATTTGCCCAGAATTACAGGATGTGGACGCGACCCAGAGGCTCGAACCCTGGTTTCCAGCAGCAAAGTCGGCAGTCTAGCCGATGGACCACATCCTCTCCCCTGATGACTGATGGCAGATGGAGGCTGCATAATGTAATCAGATCTGTACCCAGCGGGCGATTTATCATCATGCAGGACACCAGCTATTGCCAATGCTCCCTAAAGCTCCCACCCCCACACAGGTACTAGTGACCCTGCTATCCATGGCGGGTGGATGTAGGCTTATAATGCACCTATACCGTGCATTACTGGCAGACAGACAGCTTGCGACCCTGTGCATAGAAGCGACTTGGCAGCACGTAAGCGATGAGCCTATTACTTCCAGAGACTGGCTCAAAATTCATGCCGGGGTCCGCAGGGTGTCGATCTGCGCTACGGTTCTGCAAATACAATATGACATGGTACAAATGGCCCGTCTGTCCCCCAAACTGCTGCCACTCGACAATGTCGGATTTCCTTCACATTCTATGACACTGCCCTGCTATTGTATCATATTGGGAGGAAATGTTACCTTAGCTTAAGCGCGCAACAGCGTGGGACGTGCCACGCAAGATTAACTAATGCATGCTGGGGGGTCACCCTGTCAATCCCCCCCAAAAAATAAGTAGGTGATTCACATTACTTGGGCTCACAGTGGATAAACGGCGCATAAACGGCCAGCATGTCCTTTGGCTGTGCCACGCTGCAGCACTTTCAAAGAACAGGGATGCAACATATTTACAACAATATGTCGCATCCCTATGTTTTCCCCTGCGCTGGTGCACAATTGGCTGCAATGCGCTGATGCAGGCACCTTTGCACCATGGTGCAAGGATGCCTGCGTCACAGGGATGGTTGTTTATGTGCAGGGCGGTGTCCCTTCCTGCACATAAACAATCAGAAATGGCGTTTTTCAACTTCTATGGTGGCTGCTTCAGCACACTTAGAACTTACAAAACGTCATTTTTTTAAATGATTGTTTATGTGCAGGAAGGGACACCTTCCTCCACATTAACAATCACCAGAGCTGATTTCCTTGTTCTATGTGTGCTGCAGAATGCCGCACGCATAAAAAGGGGAAAGAAAAGAGGAGAAATTAATATATTTCTCCTCGTTGCACCTCCCTACGCCTCCACTAGGGAGGCGTAGCATTCAGATGCATTTTACGATTTCTCGTAAATCTGGAAATGTCCGGTTCCATTGGTGTTGCGTGGGACCCATGGTACGCCCCTTTCACACAAAGAGCTGCGTGTAAAGGGGCCGTATTTACAAGGACAGGAAAAGTTACACACGGTGGCTTTTCCAGCCCTGGTAAATATGGGGCAGCAAAATGTGTCATAGGTGTGTCACAAAAAGTGACTCACAGGTGGCGCAAGGGGCTTGTAAATAAGCCCCTTGGTATGGATACATGTCATTTTTACAAATTTGCGAAATCTCTTCATTGTTCTATGGGAGTACATACATTCCTGCTCCTAGGAGCTGCAGTGATGTAGCTACAAAAGATCAAATGCATCACTCCAGCTAAAGCAAC
Source organism: Triturus cristatus (assembly GCF_964204655.1). Lineage (NCBI taxonomy): Eukaryota > Metazoa > Chordata > Amphibia > Caudata > Salamandridae > Triturus > Triturus cristatus. Next base: position 141,844,986 of record NC_140595.1, on the reverse strand, counting down.
AACAGTAACTTTGTGAGAAGCCATTTACACAGCTTCCAAAGTGTAATTTGCACTCTGCTGACGTATGTAGCAGTCCTCAAAGTATTCTAGTCAGCAAAGTTCTGTAAAGTCACAGATGGGTTTTCTGAAGATCTACCATCACAGGTATTTTGTGCTAAGTGGCAATCATCAGAGGAAGCGCCCTGTGGATCAATGCAACATGTTGCTTCAATTAGCTTTAACAAGGTGAGGGACATCTTAATGGCCAATACAACCAACTACAGCAATCCTGGGAGGAGCCGGTTTGAGAATTTCAAGGGTGTGGTTCACACACTGCTGGCATGCCTGTGCCAGTCCTAATAGTGCTTTCTGGTATATGCAGTTCTATAAAGTCTTATTAAATCAGTGCCATCATTCTAGGGAACCTGAGGCATCCAGCAACAAGCACAACAATATTCTTAGATACTTTATGGCAATTAGTGACCCGCAAATTATACATATCTCGCGTCAGAAACTGCCTTAATCACCGTCACTAGCCTATTAGTTAACAGTGAGGTTGACTTCCGGGCTATCAAGGAACCGCGGAATGGCGTGTGCAGCGTACTCGCTGTCGCAGATATCCTTACCTGGTATCTGATTCTCTTGGCCTTCCACCTGCGCTACTTTTGTCTACAGCGCGTTACTCATTCGGAACCATGATGTTCCATCTGAAGCTACGACTCCTAGCTCCAGTTGATGTCCAGTACTAGGAGTGCAAATTAGGAGTTTCTACTTTTATCACACTAGCCGGGACGGAAGTACAACCAGCAGAGAGATTTTCAGCCTAGCAAGTTTTGCCAGAAGCCCTGAGGAAGTCGTGGGGTACCTCCCCAGACGAAACACGTGTTGGCTGGGCAACCGTTCTGGAATAAAGAAGAAATACCAACAATCATGATTACTCTTTTCTAATGGGACTGAACTTATGTGTTTTTCTAAATTTCTCTTACAACTTTATACTGCACTGAAAGAAGTTTTTTTTTTTGATACTCTATATGTGTGCACAGGCCTGTTGTAATGGTTTCTGTTTACACATAAACTCTGTGGCATGTGTCTGATAAGTCCCCTGTCTACCTTCTCACTCATCTGACCAGCTGCGGCCCATGCAGGTAAGAGCGGTGGGCTGGGTGAGAGGTATTTCGACAGACAACGACGAGAGAAAATTAATTATTTCATTTTCCCTTGTGGTCATCTGTTGAATACCCCCCAACCCAGCCCCACCGCTCTTACCTGCACAGGCTATGGTGGATCTGACCTCCCTTGGGAACCAATTCACCACCTTGAAGAATAACACGTTTGTGGTGCCGAGTGCCCAGTCTGGCAAAACGGAGTGCGCAAAGGTTACGGCAACACAGCAGAGCTTGAGGTGATGCCTCCAGTAACTGCACAACTCTGAATGAGAGTCAGATGGTTGATTTGGGAGCAGTAGCAACAGATTTACTAGGGGAAGTATGTTCTCCCCAGGGAAAAATGGTTTTCCAGTGCAGAAAAATGTGCATTTAGCCGGGAGGCTTCAGTCACCCTGGGCAAAGTTTTCTGCTATAGAGAACTCAATAAACAAATAATATTGGCCTTCACAAAAAGTTACACAACATTCCCAGAAGCATGCTACAATTTTCCAGACATACTTCTGGGAAAAGGAACATATTAAAATAAAAAAGTACCCTAAGGTGGGGGCACCTCTCAGTCTGTACTTTGCCTTCTTTATGTGGGTAAGACTCAAAATCCTCCTCACCTTTTTTACCTCTTTTGCATGAATCCTACGGGCATATTATCAAGGGGCCGCGATAAAATTATCACCGCTTTAGTGTCCGTTTTCGGGCGAAAAGCGGCGATAATGTTATCGCATTATCATCAAGGACACGCTAGTGCGTGATTTCTTGACTTAGCACCTGTTTTTCACACGCCTCGCATCGATAATGAGATGCAAAGGAGGCGTGGCTATGAAAACAACATGGGATAATATCGCGAAGGCAGCTTTGCGATATTATCAACGAGGGGTAGCAATATTTGAAATCGCGTTAAGTATGCCTTAACGCAGGAATATAACGTCTGTTAAATTCCTGACTAAGGCATACCTAACATGGGGGGTGGATTCTGTGGCTAAGACCACAGGCCCTATCATCAAGGAAAACCAGCGATGTTCCATGGAAAACACCGCTATTGCTGGAATAATTATCGCCATTGCGCTATGTGTTGTTAATACAGCGCTAGCATGGCGATAATTTCCAGCGATATCCGGCGATAAAAATCCTCACGCTAAGAGCGACCAGGGATAATTATCGCTGCTTGATAATATGCCCCTTAGTTTGTAAACAGCCAGTAGTCTCTCTACTTGGACTCTGTACTCCCACCTGTGCCTTTCCTCTGCAGCATGTTTCGAATCAGCCTTATTCTTGTTGTCAGTCCGACCAGCTTTCTGCCGGTCCTTCCAGTCCCAATAGCATCTTTGTCTTCCCTCCAGGGTTTTCCATTTGTTCCTCCTCATCCTCTGCCTCTCATCGTGAACATCTGTTGCCACTCATCAATGTCCATCTACATTCATTGGTTTCCCGTACTCTCCTTCTCGGTCTGCTTCACTTAATTTGCGCCTGCTGTCTTTCCTCATTGGCCCCTCATCTTAGGATTTTGTCAGTCACAAGTTTTTGTTGCTCTTAATGAGACTCTTCTACTGTTCTTTTGCCTCAGCTTACCAGCATTGCCTCTGCCCTCCTTGTGTTCTTGTTCGGCTGTTCTTTCTCTCTTCCTGAGCCTCCGTGTCTCTTTACAATGACCATCAACTCCCTTGCTAGCAGATTGTTGGTCTCTTCAGCATCAACTGAGTCACCATCCACTTAGAGTTTCCACTCTATTTGCCTCAAAGGATATTTTCACTGGGGAGTGGTCTGATAAGCCGCATGGAAGGGTGCCACTTCATTCAGACATCATATAACCCCAATCAGCTGACCCATATCGCAAGTGGGGTTGACCTAAGTGTTGTCCTGCCGCTGAGGACGTCCTTTGCTGAATTCATCACTACATGAAAGTCCACCAACTATCAAAGCTGTTAGGTAGTTAACACAATTTGTGCAGCTAGAGCTGCCAATGAAGACTCAATCACTGCAGGAAGTATGGAGGCGCAAACAATAGACCACGTCTTTTCCTCTTGCGATCGAATATGGGTAATGAAGCGGCCCAGCGGATTGAAGGAGACCGCTGATGGAAACATGAAACGATTTACAGGGGAGTATACCAACTCCTCTTGTTTTAATATATCCCGGAAGATACACTTGAGTGTAGCCATGTCTGCCTAGTAATCTGCAGTTGTTGCCAGTTAGATATGTTTCTTGCAAAATAACATCCTGGGTCAATTCCTTTATATAACCAAGAACTGCACCTCTTAAATTTATGATTAAGCCCACAGTGAGACCTATCCATCTGTGACTGTATCATGTTGGAAGCCATGGAAAGCAATTAAACAAAGCATATGTCTGTAAGCTATGTGGAGAAAACTAAACCTAAACATACCTCTGAGAGAAGGGATGCAACCAGTATCTCCCAAGCAACTCCCCCACCCGTACTCTTCCAAACCTAAACACCCAATCCCAGTAACCTGTAGCAACTTACCCCCTCCTCCCACCCTACACTTCTCCCCATGAAGTATTTGTTGCCTGAACTTTGAACTTCATAATCAGAAATACCCTACCAAAAACATACATGCACAAAATAACCAACCAAAAATGAGGGGTTAAGCTAAGTCATGAGGAAGATGGCCCGCAGTTCTACCATCTAAATAAGTACAACTAGGAGCTGATATAATAGATGGAGAACAAGCTTTGCCACAGTTTTCATCATATTACATCCGTCTCAGTTCATGGAGCGGCACGCACCTCCCTAGATAGAGGACGTGTAGGTTTGGGGCTAGGAGGCATAGAATCCTCCACCCGGTGTCTTCTAATTCTCCTACTACGTTGTGGCCATTGTTTGCAGGCTCTAACACCCCAGAGCAGTCACTTGTCTGTGAGGAAAGTCTGGGAGTTCCTCCACCCAGTTCTAGTCCTTAAGGTGTATGACCTTAAGCTGTGCTAGAAATAGCAGCATGTACTGTATTTTCATAACCCGGAGATTCCGTTTAACCTCCAAGAATGTCCAGCAGCAGCTGCTGCTGGACCCTGTGGGTATAATCTGGAAAGACAATAACAAGGGCAGAGCAACAAGGAGTTTGACTTTATTTACGGGATGCTTGTAAGATCACATCTCTGGAAGCGAAATTAAGAATTCGGGCAATGATAGATCTTGGAGAAGCTCCAGGCAGCGAAGCTCAATTAGAGATCCGTGTGAGAGAACAATGACGAAGCAAGATGACAACTCTTCCATTAGGATCTATAACTTGAGCCATTCGGCAATCATTTTCTTGGGATGCCATTCCTCCGCCCTCTTAGGAATTTCCACAATCCTGATATTGATCCTTTTTGAGCAGCCCTCAGCATCTTCGGCGTGGGCCTCCAGCTAATGTAAAGTTTTCTGTAAGTCAGAGATCTTGGTCTGGAATATTCAGATGGATTTTGCCTCCGTCAAACTGTCAACCTCATTCCTGACAACTTGATGAAGCAAGGAGAGGTCTGCACTCACCTCCCCTATCTTTCCCTGCAAAGAGGACCTTCAGTCTTGTTTTGCCTACAGAATAGAAGATGGAGACCAGTGGTAGACTGACTGTCACTTGTTGTTCTTGTGTGGCAGAGGAGGAGGCGGAACCCGATTTCACATGTTTAGCGATCTTGCCCTGTGTAGGCTGTGCAGGTTGTTTGTCCTTACTCATCTCTGCGGCCATCAGGGAGCGAAAAGAAGGAGAACGAATTGACAGCCTCAGGTTCTGACATCCCCAGGGTAAACCTCAGCACTGTCTCCACATTTCAGATCAGAATTTAAAGCTCTGAGTCATTTATCATGGTTGCATTGGAATATCATGTCCTTCTTGCCACCAGAGTGTAAGTTAGCCCATGTAATTTGAAAAGGAGCAATCTTGCTATATTGCCTAGAAGAACTCAGGGTGGCTTAACATTCAGCCTTGGGAACCTACCAGGGTAGAAGTCTCAGGCGATGATGGTCTTAATGATTATCGAGGGTCCTTTACACATAAATACAGGCGTAGCGCTTTCTTCATCAAAGCCGCATGAGCCACAGGCATAGCTGAATTATGAGTGATCCCGGTTCTCAATCTCCGGTCATCAGTGTGGGCTTCCCAAGGGATGGAGGTGGGAGCCCCTCTCGTTCAGAATGCAGGTGCAATGATGCCTCAATCTCAGGTCCTTTGCTCTCTATCGTGCTCTCTCTATCTGTGCTCCCGGTATTTAGCGTGGATGAGGAGGGTGGAGAGAAACCAACCCACAGTATTAGAGCAGCCAAGGAAGAACGAGGTATCGATAGTCAGGATGTTGAAATGTCTCACCCTCTGACGGCTGTGTGTCTGGTAGGTCTGGTCCTCACTCAAATCAGCTGCATTGCGACCCACTGCTCTTTAATCTGGCTCCTTTGGAGCCTCCAAGGATCTCAGCATTTACCCTGGGCACGTGCCACCGCCTTCTCACTGGGCTGCAGGATGGGCAGCCAGCTCTCCTTGCCAGTCATCCACAGCGCCGGGCCGTGAGAACCCTCTGTCATGTTGGAAAGTGCCAGTTTCTTCCAACCCCGCAACTGGAGCACTGATCTCTGTCCACTGATTTCGAGGCGCCACTTGTCACGCACCGATTCTCAGCTACGTCCAGTGCCGCACTCGGGCAGCAATGACGCAGCAGGGTTTCACCGGCTCCGCCACTCATTTCTCCTTTAGCTGCTCATTATGACCCCACTCTCGGGGTAACAGGGTAAGCAGCACCACTATCTCGACTACACTCCGGGAAAAAAAGAGCTCTCTAGAGCAGCGGATTAAGATGGATGGAGCTGGTCAACACAGGGAGGTCAGAATCGAGCCTTCACTATCTTCAGCTGAAAGGCAGCCCTCCAAGAATCTCTTTATCATTGACAGCAGATAAGTAAATATTAAATACCGTACTCATGGGTTCAGAGAATCTTTTATTAGATGTAAAATTGCAGAATCATAAAAAGAGACATACTTATTTACCAGAAATTTGATTCATTGCAAATATGCTTAGATATTAGGAATACCTACAAAACAGAAAAATGAACTTGAATAAATTAGGGAAGTTGATGACACTAGCTCACATCAAGACATATCACATATTGCACAGCAAAATGAATCATGATCTGTGGCCAATTTCACCAGGAAAGAGTAAGTTTTGATTTGATATATCCCCCCACTTCCAACTTATTTTCGGACTTCCTTGGGTGAATATACATAAGCCAATCATTAATTGGGAACTGTTACTAACCTCTTTACAATGTCACCTGGGTCTAGTGGTTGAGTGGCCTAATGCGTTCTCTGTAGGAGACTGTGTTCAACCTCATGGTCACAGGTTCAAATCCTGGTGAGTACCCTCAGCCTTTCATCCTTCTGAGGTCGATAGAATGAGTACCGTTGGGTAACACTAAACATCTGTTATTCAGTGCCAAGATATCCTTGGGTGAACGGGCGCTTTACAAAGGTTATGTTACTGAGCAATGCCGCAAAAAAGTAATGTGCTGTAAGGAAACAATAGCTCATGCGGATTAATACTTAATAATATAGTATGTAATCTAAAATAATGATCAAAAAAAGAAAAAGGGGATTTTGAAAGATGTCAGAAGAAAAGGCAAGGCCATACACGTTGGATCTTTTTTATGAAGAATGTTCTTCGTTTATATTTCTGAAATATTTACACAAAAAGTGAACATAAATTTACGATACAAATTGACATTAAACAAACAAATTACAAATTAGTGTCCCAATGAAAAAAACCTTACACAGAAAATTAACATAACATGCAACATACAGACAAGGTTTCCATTTCTCTTTACAAAGGCAATCACAAACAATTAATAATTCAAATTAGCAACACTTAATTAATGTAGGTGTTGATTTAGTGATTTGCCTATCGCGTCAACGGCGTTTCGACCCTATTCCAAGTTTTAAAGGGTCTCGTCAGGACTGTCTAATATAGGGACACCTAAAAAAAGAAATGACGAAAATGCGTCAGAAAAAGGGCCAAAGAGTCTCAAGAAAAGAAATTAAATTAAATTTAGATGATGTGCCTCTCTACCTTAACGTCCAGGACTGGTCTAGCGTGTAAATGTATAGTGGCACCGTGTTTAAAGTGAAAGGATAAAGTACTCACAGGTACCCAGCCGGGTGCTGTGTGAAGATAGAGAAAAACCATTACTGTCAACGCCATAATCCAATCGTTTATTTGTATAGTGAATACCTGAATTTCTACTTACCCCTGTGAGAGAAGACTCACACGGAGGCAGTTGCCCACTGTAATTCGATACGGTTTTGCTTTTCACGTAATGTAAGGGTCCTTCAATATACAGAACCTCCAAACTGCTGTATTAACGAGTCCGGTCAACTGTACCCAAAATAAAAAAGCGAAAGACGCTAGTATTAAAAAAGCCTCCAGGGGAAATTAGCCTCTTCAGTCTGTGAATGACCTGTAATGAAAACCCTTGAAGTAGAGACGCAGCTCCTACCTCATTTCTTCCTTCCGGGTTTCCGAATATCCCACGAAGCGCTGCAGCAGGCGAGCAAGGTCCTGGCTGCTTGGTACGATCACAGCGGTTGGTCGGGGTGTGGAATACTTAAGCCTGATACGTTAAGCAATAGCCAATTAGGAGTGTCTAACAATAATGTGGCTATGACGCGGGCGTGACGTTGCCTAGTAACTAGAAGCTACAGTCTTTCACTGTAGCGTAATTCCAAGGCTTCTGAATAAAGTTAATTGTTTTAAAAAAACGGTGAAAGGAATGAACGCTGAGCTCCGATCTATACCGCTATGATATTAATGGTGTTGGAACCGGGAAAGAAACGGGACCGTCGGATTGAATATCCTAATTACCAAGGTGATGGTAAATATATAAATGTATGCAGTTACCTGCATTCTAGGTCGGTAAATGATCAGTTGGTTTCTTTGAAAGGTGGGTGGAGTACAGAAATGATTATCGTAACAATTATATAATTTCATGAGGTTTACAGAGGTTGCTAATATCAGGCTATTTGATTGTATATTGGTTATGGCAGTGGCAATTACTTCAATTATTTAAACAATAAACAGTGAATATTACGATTCAACACAATTGTGAAAATAATCACTGATTTGAAACAATAAATAGTAATACAAACGCATGACATACAATACAAAAAGGCTTAAAATAATTATCTTATCCAAGACAATATGCCTCAATCAATAGTTAGCTATTCCATCAAAGACATTATAGTGCTGTACATTCGCATTTACATAGTACATGTGACAGTAGATCCCTAACCATATAGATTATCCATCACTTATTGTCACACAAGTACGATTCAGGCTGATTATGGAACAGTATGACGAAACCTCTTTAAAATTACAGCTAAAGCTGTATTGAGAAAGGTGTTTTGAAATACATGCTGGGTGATCAAGCAACACTGTTTAGGAAAGGGTAGTAATAAACCCACGCCATTCCTCAGCTGTGTTCAGCCCCTGTAGTATGGAGTTAGTACGCTCAATCCAACGACATTCTAGTCGTTGTAGTATCTGCGATAAATCTCCGCCTCTTTTCGGAGCAATCACTTTATCTATTACCTGCCAGCGAATGTCATTTGCCGTGTGCCCTTTCTCTTCAAAGTGATTGACCAATGGGGCATTGGGAACAGAATTCCTAATCCTACTGCGATGCTGTCCTATGCGTGCTTTAACAATTTGTTGGGTTTGACCAATATATGGTAGCCCACAAGGACACAGTATGCAGTATACTACATTTTTGGTATTACAGTTGGCAAAGAAATTTAGTAGTTGATCAACTTTTCCATGAGTGAATTTTTTGGTATTTACTGTAAATTCACAGGCGACACAGTTGCCACATTTATAGTGACCTTTAACATCTGGTAAGCCCCAGGTTGATTCCAATGATCTCAGATTTTGGCATGAACTCTCCATTGATGATCTTACAAGATGATCTTTAATATTTTTGCCTCTTTTAAAGGCAAACATTGGTATGTCAATACTGGAGTCTATATTTTGAATAAGGTGCCAATGTTTTGTGACCAATTTTCGAATGGCATTCGTGTGTATACCAAACGTGGTGACACAGATTAATTTGTCAACCTTGGTTTTTTCTTTAGGAATGAGTAATGTCTCTCTGGGGCAGAACCAGGCTCTTTTCAAAGAGTTCTTCACTAATTTTTTTGGGTATCCCCTAGACAACAATTTGTCCTGCAGAATATACGCCTCTCTCATGTAGTCCTCTTTTTTGGTACAGTTGCGACGTATTCGCAAAAATTGTCCATGAGGCAATCCATCTCTCAGGGCACGAGAATGATGACTATTGTAAGCGAGTAGTGTATTACGCTCAGTCGGTTTCCTGTGCAATGAAGTATAGAGTTTCCCCTCATCATGTGAGATGTTAAGATCTAAAAAGGCGATGCAAGAGTCATGTATGGTGGATGTAAACTTGAGGTGTGGTTGAACTGAATTTAAATAAAGGACAAAATTATTAAACTCAGAAACTGTGTCAGACCAAATCAAGAAAATGTCATCAATATATCTTTTCCAACAATTGATTTTTGAGTGATATATGTTTACATCGTTGAGGACAAATTTGTGCTCTAGGTTATCCATAAAGATATTTGCCAGATTTGGCGCAAAAATTGCGCCCATACTGGTCCCGGAGCATTGTTGGTAGTACTTGCCTTCTGAAACAAAGTAATTGTGTGTCAATGCAATCTGTAAAAGTGTGACAATAAAAGAAGTGGGGACCTGGTGGGGTTTTGGTCTAGTTTCAAGTAAGTCCTGGATCACCTGTATACATTCCTGCTGAGGTATATTAGTATATAATGAGGTGATATCTAGTGTCGCTAATCGGTCTTTAGTGATGTCATACGGTCGATCTTCCAATAAATTGATCATATGCATCGAATCTCTTACATAGGTCTCTTGAAGAGGAACATAGTCTTTTATAAAAAAGTCTATAAATTGACCAATAGGTTCAAGAACTGAACCACATCCTGATAGTATAGGACGTCCTGGGGGATGGGTAATGCTCTTGTGTATTTTCGGGAGGGTGTACAGAACCGGAGTTCTAGGACAATCGATATTCAAGAATTCAAACTCTTTCTTACTTAGAAATCCTTCTTCTAGGCCTTCCGTCGTTATTTTTAGTATCTCTTTCTTGATATCCACCAAGGGATTCATATCCAATTTTTTATAGTGTTTTTCTTCTCCTATTTGTTTTCTGATCTCGATGTCATAGTTGTCCTTGTTCTGTACAACAATCCCGCCGCCTTTATCAGCAGGTTTCAGAACGATTGATTTGTCATTTTTTAATGCCAATAAGGCTCTACGCTCATCTAGACTGATGTTATATGGAATGAATTTTGTACTCTCTTTCAGTTTATCGATCCCTGTTAGGATTACTTTTTCGAAAGTCAATAACTCAGGTGGCATCATCCCATTACTGGGATAGAAAGTTGATGGTGGCTTGAGGTTCGTGTTGGAATACTTCATGGGGATATCCTTATCTGCAAAAAATAATTTTAAACGAATCTTTCTAAAGAACTGATAAAGCTCTGTTTTTAAATTGAAAAAATTTGTGCGTTCTGTGATTACAAAGGATAATCCCTTGCTCAATAATGAAATTTCTGAGGAGGATAGCAGGTGGTGGGACAGGTTAAAGATGGGAATACTCTCTGTCTCTGTATCTACTAATAGGGTTGAGGTCCCCATTGGTAATGTTTGTTGCGGGTCTGACGTTCTCCTGCATATTGATGCCATGTTCTCCCTCTTCCCCTCCTCTTGTTGCCTCGATCTAAAAAAGGCTGACCAGGGTGACTATCAGTACGACTGGGACCAGGTTGTACGTCGGAATCACTGGATCCTCCTGATGATTCCGAGAAGTTGATAGGTTGATTTCTTCTAAACCTACCCCAAGTGTTCTGCCTGTTTAGGGTGCCAGTCGTGCTATAGTAGTCTTCTTTTAAATAAGGATAAATCCTTTCTTTTGAGAAGCTTTTTATATCTTTGGACACTTTATCAGCTTTTTTCTTTATTTCAAATGTATTAAATTCGTCTATTGATTTATTGATCTTATCTAGAATATTTTTAGTTTCTTCCAGATTGTCGCCCAATAGCTCTCTCTCCAATTCCTCAATTTCTTTCAATTCAGTCTTAGCGTGGTCAAGTGCCGTTTCCACCCCCAGCACCATCCAATGGCGGGAGCAGGTTGTGGAAATTCCACTAAAACCCCCTTTAAATTTGGGGTCGTCACGAAAGATGCCAGGAATGTTTCTAACTACCAATCCTTGGGGGATTATCCCTGCCTTTAAGTATTCAGTCAGCATACGTGCGTGTAATTCTGTTCTTACATGCTTTTTCTTAGTTTTCTCTATTTTTTCACATAAAACTTGGCGTGGACTCAAGGTAGAAGAGACTTGGCTGGAGAATAAAGAAGGCCCACTTGTTAATTTAGCAATATATTCTTCCGTGTAGAGGGGTGCTTCTCCCTCTGACATCTTACCCCAACACAAAAAATATAACCCTATATATCATAGGGTGAAGGAAAAAATCCTGCGTAAGGATAGTATCCTTGCGGTGCCGCCACCGCTCTAACTACTTAATTGGGAAACAAGGAAACCCTACCCACAAGGAGCCTGGGTATTATGTGCTGTAAGGAAACAATAGCTCATGCGGATTAATACTTAATAATATAGTATGTAATCTAAAATAATGATCAAAAAAAGAAAAAGGGGATTTTGAAAGATGTCAGAAGAAAAGGCAAGGCCATACACGTTGGATCTTTTTTATGAAGAATGTTCTTCGTTTATATTTCTGAAATATTTACACAAAAAGAGAACATAAATTTACGATACAAATTGACATTAAACAAACAAATTACAAATTAGTGTCCCAATGAAAAAAACCTTACACAGAAAATTAACATAACATGCAACATACAGACAAGGTTTCCATTTCTCTTTACAAAGGCAATCACAAACAATTAATAATTCAAATTAGCAACACTTAATTAATGTAGGTGTTGATTTAGTGATTTGCCTATCGCGTCAACGGCGTTTCGACCCTATTCCAAGTTTTAAAGGGTCTCGTCAGGACTGTCTAATATAGGGACACCTAAAAAAAGAAATGACGAAAATGCGTCAGAAAAAGGGCCAAAGAGTCTCAAGAAAAGAAATTAAATTAAATTTAGATGATGTGCCTCTCTACCTTAACGTCCAGGACTGGTCTAGCGTGTAAATGTATAGTGGCACCGTGTTTAAAGTGAAAGGATAAAGTACTCACAGGTACCCAGCCGGGTGCTGTGTGAAGATAGAGAAAAACCATTACTGTCAACGCCATAATCCAATCGTTTATTTGTATAGTGAATACCTGAATTTCTACTTACCCCTGTGAGAGAAGACTCACACGGAGGCAGTTGCCCACTGTAATTCGATACGGTTTTGCTTTTCACGTAATGTAAGGGTCCTTCAATATACAGAACCTCCAAACTGCTGTATTAACGAGTCCGGTCAACTGTACCCAAAATAAAAAAGCGAAAGACGCTAGTATTAAAAAAGCCTCCAGGGGAAATTAGCCTCTTCAGTCTGTGAATGACCTGTAATGAAAACCCTTGAAGTAGAGACGCAGCTCCTACCTCATTTCTTCCTTCCGGGTTTCCGAATATCCCACGAAGCGCTGCAGCAGGCGAGCAAGGTCCTGGCTGCTTGGTACGATCACAGCGGTTGGTCGGGGTGTGGAATACTTAAGCCTGATACGTTAAGCAATAGCCAATTAGGAGTGTCTAACAATAATGTGGCTATGACGCGGGCGTGACGTTGCCTAGTAACTAGAAGCTACAGTCTTTCACTGTAGCGTAATTCCAAGGCTTCTGAATAAAGTTAATTGTTTTAAAAAAACGGTGAAAGGAATGAACGCTGAGCTCCGATCTATACCGCTATGATATTAATGGTGTTGGAACCGGGAAAGAAACGGGACCGTCGGATTGAATATCCTAATTACCAAGGTGATGGTAAATATATATATGTATGCAGTTACCTGCATTCTAGGTCGGTAAATGATCAGTTGGTTTCTTTGAAAGGTGGGTGGAGTACAGAAATGATTATCGTAACAATTATATAATTTCATGAGGTTTACAGAGGTTGCTAATATCAGGCTATTTGATTGTATATTGGTTATGGCAGTGGCAATTACTTCAATTATTTAAACAATAAACAGTGAATATTACGATTCAACACAATTGTGAAAATAATCACTGATTTGAAACAATAAATAGTAATACAAACGCATGACATACAATACAAAAAGGCTTAAAATAATTATCTTATCCAAGACAATATGCCTCAATCAATAGTTAGCTATTCCATCAAAGACATTATAGTGCTGTACATTCGCATTTACATAGTACATGTGACAGTAGATCCCTAACCATATAGATTATCCATCACTTATTGTCACACAAGTACGATTCAGGCTGATTATGGAACAGTATGACGGAACCTCTTTAAAATTACAGCTAAAGCTGTATTGAGAAAGGTGTTTTGAAATACATGCTGGGTGATCAAGCAACACTGTTTAGGAAAGGGTAGTAATAAACCCACGCCATTCCTCAGCTGTGTTCAGCCCCTGTAGTATGGAGTTAGTACGCTCAATCCAACGACATTCTAGTCGTTGTAGTATCTGCGATAAATCTCCGCCTCTTTTCGGAGCAATCACTTTATCTATTACCTGCCAGCGAATGTCATTTGCCGTGTGCCCTTTCTCTTCAAAGTGATTGACCAATGGGGCATTGGGAACAGAATTCCTAATCCTACTGCGATGCTGTCCTATGCGTGCTTTAACAATTTGTTGGGTTTGACCAATATATGGTAGCCCACAAGGACACAGTATGCAGTATACTACATTTTTGGTATTACAGTTGGCAAAGAAATTTAGTAGTTGATCAACTTTTCCATGAGTGAATTTTTTGGTATTTACTGTAAATTCACAGGCGACACAGTTGCCACATTTATAGTGACCTTTAACATCTGGTAAGCCCCAGGTTGATTCCAATGATCTCAAATTTTGGCATGAACTCTCCATTGATGATCTTACAAGATGATCTTTAATATTTTTGCCTCTTTTAAAGGCAAACATTGGTATGTCAATACTGGAGTCTATATTTTGAATAAGGTGCCAATGTTTTGTGACCAATTTTCGAATGGCATTCGTGTGTATACCAAACGTGGTGACACAGATTAATTTGTCAACCTTGGTTTTTTCTTTAGGAATGAGTAATGTCTCTCTGGGGCAGAACCAGGCTCTTTTCAAAGAGTTCTTCACTAATTTTTTTGGGTATCCCCTGGACAACAATTTGTCCTGCAGAATATACGCCTCTCTCATGTAGTCCTCTTTTTTGGTACAGTTGCGACGTATTCTCAATGATGACTATTGTAAGCGAGTAGTGTATTACGCTCAGTCGGTTTCCTGTGCAATGAAGTATAGAGTTTCCCCTCATCATGTAACCTAGAGCACAAATTTGTCCTCAATGATGTAAACATATATCACTCAAAAATCAATTGTTGGAAAAGATATATTGATGACATTTTCTTGATTTGGTCTGACACAGTTTCTGAGTTTAATAATTTTGTCCTTTATTTAAATTCAGTTCAACCACACCTCAAGTTTACATCCACCATACATGACTCTTGCATCGCCTTTTTAGATCTTAACATCTCACATGATGAGGGGAAACTCTATACTTCATTGCACAGGAAACCGACTGAGCGTAATACACTACTCGCTTACAATAGTCATCATTCTCGTGCCCTGAGAGATGGATTGCCTCATGGACAATTTTTGCGAATACGTCGCAACTGTACCAAAAAAGAGGACTACATGAGAGAGGCGTATATTCTGCAGGACAAATTGTTGTCTAGGGGATACCCAAAAAAATTAGTGAAGAACTCTTTGAAAAGAGCCTGGTTACGTCTACGTCGCAACTGTACCAAAAAAGAGGACTACATGAGAGAGGCGTATATTCTGCAGGACAAATTGTTGTCTAGGGGATACCCAAAAAAATTAGAAAAGAGCCTGGTTCTGCCCCAGAGAGACATTACTCATTCCTAAAGAAAAAACCAAGGTTGACAAATTAATCTGTGTCACCACGTTTGGTATACACACGAATGCCATTCGAAAATTGGTCACAAAACATTGGCACCTTATTCAAAATATAGACTCCAGTATTGACATACCAATGTTTGCCTTTAAAAGAGGCAAAAATATTAAAGATCATCTTGTAAGATCATCAATGGAGAGTTCATGCCAAAATTTGAGATCATTGGAATCAACCTGGGGCTTACCAGATGTTAAAGGTCACTATAAATGTGGCAACTGTGTCGCCTGTGAATTTACAGTAAATACCAAAAAATTCACTCATGGAAAAGTTGATCAACTACTAAATTTCTTTGCCAACTGTAATACCAAAAATGTAGTATACTGCATACTGTGTCCTTGTGGGCTACCATATATTGGTCAAACCCAACAAATTGTTAAAGCACGCATAGGACAGCATCACAGTAGGATTAGGAATTCTGTTCCCAATGCCCCATTGGTCAATCACTTTGAAGAGAAAGGGCACACGGCAAATGACATTCGCTGGCAGGTAATAGATAAAGTGATTGCTCCGAAAAGAGGCGGAGATTTATCGCAGATACTACAACGACTAGAATGTCATTGGATTGAGCGTACTAACTCCATACTACAGGGGCTGAACACAGCTGAGGAATGGCGTGGGTTTATTACTACCCTTTCCTAAACAGTGTTGCTTGATCACCCAGCATGTATTTCAAAACACCTTTCTCAATACAGCTTTAGCTGTAATTTTAAAGAGGTTCCGTCATACTGTTCCATAATCAGCCTGAATCGTACTTGTGTGACAATAAGTGATGGATAATCTATATGGTTAGGGATCTACTGTCACATGTACCATGTAAATGCGAATGTACAGCACTATAATGTCTTTGATGGAATAGCTAACTATTGATTGAGGCATATTGTCTTGGATAAGATAATTATTTTAAGCCTTTTTGTATTGTATGTCATGCGTTTGTATTACTATTTATTGTTTCAAATCAGTGATTATTTTCACAATTGTGTTGAATCGTAATATTCACTGTTTATTGTTTAAATAATTGAAGTAATTGCCACTGCCATAACCAATATACAATCAAATAGCCTGATATTAGCAACCTCTGTAAACCTCATGAAATTATATAATTGTTACGATAATCATTTCTGTACTCCACCCACCTTTCAAAGAAACCAACTGATCATTTACCGACCTAGAATGCAGGTAACTGCATACATTTATATATTTACCATCACCTTGGTAATTAGGATATTCAATCCGACGGTCCCGTTTCTTTCCCGGTTCCAACACCATTAATATCATAGCGGTATAGATCGGAGCTCAGCGTTCATTCCTTTCACCGTTTTTTTAAAACAATTAACTTTATTCAGAAGCCTTGGAATTACGCTACAGTGAAAGACTGTAGCTTCTAGTTACTAGGCAACGTCACGCCCGCGTCATAGCCACATTATTGTTAGACACTCCTAATTGGCTATTGCTTAACGTATCAGGCTTAAGTATTCCACACCCCGACCAACCGCTGTGATCGTACCAAGCAGCCAGGACCTTGCTCGCCTGCTGCAGCGCTTCGTGGGATATTCGGAAACCCGGAAGGAAGAAATGAGGTAGGAGCTGCGTCTCTACTTCAAGGGTTTTCATTACAGGTCATTCACAGACTGAAGAGGCTAATTTCCCCTGGAGGCTTTTTTAATACTAGCGTCTTTCGCTTTTTTATTTTGGGTACAGTTGACCGGACTCGTTAATACAGCAGTTTGGAGGTTCTGTATATTGAAGGACCCTTACATTACGTGAAAAGCAAAACCGTATCGAATTACAGTGGGCAACTGCCTCCGTGTGAGTCTTCTCTCACAGGGGTAAGTAGAAATTCAGGTATTCACTATACAAATAAACGATTGGATTATGGCGTTGACAGTAATGGTTTTTCTCTATCTTCACACAGCACCCGGCTGGGTACCTGTGAGTACTTTATCCTTTCACTTTAAACACGGTGCCACTATACATTTACACGCTAGACCAGTCCTGGACGTTAAGGTAGAGAGGCACATCATCTAAATTTAATTTAATTTCTTTTCTTGAGACTCTTTGGCCCTTTTTCTGACGCATTTTCGTCATTTCTTTTTTTAGGTGTCCCTATATTAGACAGTCCTGACGAGACCCTTTAAAACTTGGAATAGGGTCGAAACGCCGTTGACGCGATAGGCAAATCACTAAATCAACACCTACATTAATTAAGTGTTGCTAATTTGAATTATTAATTGTTTGTGATTGCCTTTGTAAAGAGAAATGGAAACCTTGTCTGTATGTTGCATGTTATGTTAATTTTCTGCGTAAGGTTTTTTTCATTGGGACACTAATTTGTAATTTGTTTGTTTAATGTCAATTTGTATCGTAAATTTATGTTCACTTTTTGTGTAAATATTTCAGAAATATAAACGAAGAACATTCTTCATAAAAAAGATCCAACGTGTATGGCCTTGCCTTTTCTTCTGACATCTTTCAAAATCCCCTTTTTCTTTTTTTGATCATTATTTTAGATTACATACTATATTATTAAGTATTAATCCGCATGAGCTATTGTTTCCTTACAGCACATAATACCCAGGCTTCTTGTGGGTACGGTTTCCTTGTTTCCCAATCAAGCAAAAAAGTAATGGGCAGGCTGCATCTGAGCAATGTTTAGTTCTTGAGACAAATCCTAAGGATAATATTGGACCACTCAAATTATCCACACTCACCATAATGTCTCCAGTGTATCATGAATATTTAGATGTGTTTAATAAAAAGAAGGGGAAAACAATGGCACTTCATCACCCCTTGGATTGACAAATGCACTAACAAATCCTGAGATCGAGGATTCGCACAAATATCTGGATGAATAACTGGCAAACGGTTTTCTTCGCCAATTACAAGAGCCTGCTTATTCTCTTTCTTTCTGCCCAAAGGAGGGACGTGGAGTTATACACTTGCATAGACTACACGACCTTAAATCAAATTACAGTCAAGAATCGCTACCCCTTACCTTTAATTCCGACTATGCTTGATCAAATTAGGAAAGTTAAGATTTTCACTTAAATTGATCTAACAGATGGGTACCATCGGATTCATGTAACAATAGGAGTGGATTCTTCGAATATTAAATTATGTCCTTCAGACTGTGCAGTGCAGCATTTCAATATTTCATTACCCAAATCTTTCATGAGTACATGGATATTTTTGTAGTCGTCGATACTGATGAATCCTCATATATCGCAATATTGAACAAGATCACATCCATCATGTTCAATTGGTGTTGCAAAAATTGAGAGCGAACCAACTGCACAGCAAAGCAGAAAAATGTTCTTCCCATTGTACCGCTGTGGAATTTTTAGCATTTATCATTTCTGCAACAGAGCTTTAAGTGGACAAGAAGAAAGGAAATGTTATCCTCAATTGACCAGCTCCTCAAAATGTAAGAAATATTTGATGCTTCTTAGGGTTTGCTAATTTCTACTGATGATTTATTCCTAGATTTTTTAAAGATGATCATCAGTGTTGGAAATGACCCTTTTTAGGGTGCTTCTCCTTGACTTTTTGCTTTTGTCTCTCCTGGTTTTCTGCTAATTTTTGTGCTAGCTATAAGACTTTGAGCACTTTTGATAATGCCATTTAATGCAGAAGCGCTGTGCTTATCACATGCATTCGGGAGATTGGTGTATACATGATTGGCTATTTCGAGTTAGCTGTAAGTTCCTTGTCTAGGGGAAAGACATATACATAGGGCATCTAATTCAGATGCTCCTCTGAAGGCCTGCAGCACCCACTAGTTGTGCCACCCATGGAGGTAGGTCTTCAAACGTGCCAGAGGTTTGCCCTGGTGGGGCTATGGCAACGATGTTTCAGCCTCTAACCTGGATTTCAGTGAAAATAACTCTGAGGCTGCTGGGCCTCATGGCCCTTCTGCATCCTGCTGGTTGATCATGCCAGATGGCATAAGCGAGCTCTGCAATGGGAACTGAAGTTTCAGTGGGGCCTGTGTGTGCAGGTCACTGTTACTCGACTTGGCATTTAAAAAGTTACTTGCCAAGGTTCTGTATGTCTCTCACTACCATCGGAGTACTCCCTAGGGGCAGGGTGCGGTGTCAGGAAGAGGCAGAGCATGTGCGCATGTGTGTTACATGCACTGGGAATGAATGGCACCGGTTGGTGTTTTCGGTACGGTGGGGGTCTGCGTGTTTTGAGAACGCCATCGATGTAATGTTTGCAGAACTTGATCCTTTGATTGAAAGGATTGTTACTGTTCAGGATGTATCTTTTTTCAAGCTCAAATGCATATATAACCCTGCCATACATAATCCTGCATGAATTATCGAAACAATAGTAGGTGGAACTCATTAAATTTTTTTATAAAGGGGCAAACAGCACACATATACACATTATTTTTCACTCGACTACACCCCAAATACGATACAACCAAAAAAGCCCCTATGAGCACTGTGTTTATTGCTACCACAACTCATGGTTCTTTGCTTGACTGTTATACTTTGTTGTATGAATAAGTGATTCATTTGTGCAAATTATGCTCACAGTCAACAAGAATGTCACGTGATTTGCATGAGCAATGACTTATGAGTAGATTGCACTAACGTAATACAGGCACACAGTTTTTTTTTCACACACAGTTCCGTGGTTGTGAAGGAAAAGGTTGCATGCAGCAATAAACTCATCATGAGTGCATGGTCGCAATAAAGACCTCTAGCTAGTTGCCTGAGGTTTATGGTGCACTGAAAAAAGAATGGCGCGCCAAACACTGCATCCACTCTAATAATTGATGTTTTTTAAAACTATGATGTATGTCTATTTCGATTTTCTTTCATATATACTACTTTGGGTGTAATCGTAAGTTACGAATCCACACCACTTTCGCACACCTTAGGGATTGTGCATTCGCTTCACCTGTCTAGAGTCGTCACCGGGCCTGACAACACTGGTCCTGAAGAAAGCCACTTTGCATACATTGATTGGCTGAAACATGTAGACCATTTCTGGATGTGTGAGATCTTTTCTTCTCTTCCCCATCCACCATTGTTTTTAATCCTACCCCAGAAATTCACTATTAAATTTATCCTGATTAAGAAGGGTATCCTAGAGGCAGTTTTAAGAATCACGCTCACTAAATTCACTTTGTTACTAAGGAAAATCCCACTCCGCTGTAATCAGGCATCGCAGCACACCTAGGAGGCACTTGGCCTCTTAGGTGGGAACCTGATGATGAAGCGTGCCACCAACTAGGTTGGTGGGTAAGGGTTTTAAAAAAAAAAAACTAATGGTTTTTTCAAGAGACTACTGAATGTACACTGAATGCTAGTTGAATGATACAGTATTCAGCTTGTTCTTATTGTTTGCTATCAATTGCGTCTTCCTCAGAAGAAGTTGATCACGCTCAAGAAGGAGGTAGCTTACGTTCTTTCAAGAGATGGTAGTTTGTGAGGTCTGGCAAGAGTGGTCGTTCTTCTGTCCTCCTCCATTCAAGCGGTTTCCCCAGGTCCTTTGCATCACCGGGCTCTTCAAAGGCTGAAAAGCTTGGGTTTGAGGAAAGGTCTTTGGTATGCAGACACAGTTCCTCTGTCCCAGGAGGCTCGGGAGGACCTTCAGTGATGGTTGTCCAACTTGGAGAGCTGGAATGGCAAGGCAATATTTAGGAATGTACTGGAATATAGAGTGAAGTAACCTTGGTTGGGGTGCGAAACTAGGGTAGTTGGAAACAGGGGGAAAATGGTCCCAAGAGGAACTTTCCTTACATATAAATTGCCTGGAGATGTTGGCAGGGCTGAACGCTTTGATGAGCTTCAGAGTCATTCTAAGGAGCAGTATTGTGTTGATCTGAATAGACAATTTTACAGCAGTATCTTAGATCAATCGTCTGGTGGGTGCAAGGTAAAAACAACTTGCAGATCTGGCCAGGAACATTTGGTATTTTACTTGGGGTCAGAAGATGTGTTGAAAGCAGAGTTTATGCTGAGTCATCAAAACAAGAGAGCAGATTGGAAGGGATTCAAGTAACTGGAAGCTAAATCCAGTGTCTTTTGAGAAGATTCAGAATCTGTGGGGCCTGTTTCAGATTAATCTGTTTGCCAGCAGGAGTCAGCAGGCTGACTTTTCAGGTAGATCGGTATTAAAGTTGAGGCCAGACCCCAGGGCCTTGGCAGAGGATGCTTTGCTTCAGGTTGGAACAGGGAGAATTGCTATGCATTCCCTCCATTTGCGCAAATTCAGAGGGTGTTGCTGAAGGTACGGACGGAACGATCCAGAATCATCCTAGTAACTCTGTTTGGGAACACTCAGGTGTGGTTCCCTGGTGTAATGAAGATAGCAGTGGAAGTTCCACACTTGATACCAGGACTGCAGGACTTTTAGAAGGACAGGAAATGGAAGAGCATCCTCTAGTGCTAGAAGGAGACATGAACATTCTTGTCTGGAGGATTTCAGGAGATCCGGTAGATACTCAGGCCTTTCAGTGGAGGCTAAGGACCAATTGAATGAATAGTAGGCACCAGGGACCAGAAAGAGATATACAGGAGTGTGGAGAAGGTGGTGTAGTTGGTGCTTGGAGCAGAATTTGGGTTGCATGGAGGCTCCTGCAGTAGAAGTGGCAAATTTCCTCATAGGTTTGTTCAAGTCAGGCCTGTCCTACAGAACTGTCAAGTGTCACAGGCCTAGTATTACATCAGGGAATTCTATGGTGAATGACTTTGCAATTGGCAGTGATGCTTTAATCCTCAGGGTAATGAAGGGAATAAGACTTAGGCGTCCACCTAGGGCTAGGTATAGTTCATTATGGAACATTAATCTTGTCTTTGGCCTGTTTGTCTCTTGGCCTGAAAATGCTTATCTTTCAAGGAGGCAGTTAAAACTAAAGTTGGCGACTTTGCTCTGCATGATCTCTTTTAGAAGAGTGTTGGATGTTAAACCACTAGACGTTTGTAATAGGTATTTTTCTCCAGATGAGGTTCACTTCGAGATATAGAAGAGATATAGAAGAGAACTAAAATAATGTCTGAGAACATCTTTTACCCTTCTTTTGCTGACTGTAAAAATGTGTTTGTTGTAAGTTGTGTGAAAGCTTATGAGCAGAGTATGCTTGAGTTTAGACCAGATGGTTAGGATCAATTATTAATTTCATTAGTTACACCTTAAAGGGCAGTTTCTACAGCTACTGTTTCGAGATGGGTAAAGGAAGTAATGTCTTTAGCGAAATTTGGAGCACATTCTTTCTGAGTGCTATGGCCTGTAAGGTGCTTTGGGCAGGAGCTGCACTTGCAGACATACTGAAAGGGGCCGACTGGTCAAGTGCTAACACTTTTGTAAGCTTTTACCTTTAGCCTCTGGAGCATGTGAGCAGTGTGGCGCTGGGGAGCTTTAAACATACATAATGGTAGCCTCCGGTCTTGTAATGAAATGGTAATTCTCCAATTACCATGCAGGGAGAATCTTGATTTTATTAAAGACAATGGAGGCTAACATTATACCACCCTCCACTCCTTTTTCATACTGTTATGTTGTGAGCATTTTGGTGGGTGATGCATTATTGTTAATTTTAGTGGTTATTAATTAACATGTTGTTTTTGTCTTGCAAAAGTAATGAATTTTTGACCCTTGAATTGCCTGTTGGTATCACTTCGGTTTTTTTCCGTTTCTTTCAGATACTTCTTTGCTGTGAGAATTTCGCAAGCTAAGTCAAGTGTGTGTTTATGTTGAAAGTTTAGGTACAGATCTAGTGTTATTTGTTTTTTCTTCGTCGCAGCATCAAGAGGAACATACCTAGTTGCTATGGAGCAATATGCTGGATTCAAAGCTCTTAATGGAATGTTATCTATGATGTAATGTTTGTTCTTTAAAGAGCTGCATGATGGAGCTGCAATAAATGGTTATTGCATAATGTTAGCCTCCGTTGTCTTTAATGAAATCAAGATACTCTCTGCATGGTAATTGGAAAAGCTCCATTCTCCTAAACACATTATATTGTGGTCCCAATCCTAAACACGGGCTGTAATAAATTGCATTATTATTTGGGGTGGGTGACCACCCACCTCAAGGAATATTCGCAACCCATGTCAGGGTGAACCCACATAGTCACTAAATTAACCTGACACAACCCTCTGATAGCTATGCACAGAGCAGACAGGTTTAATTTACAGCTATTTGTAAAGTATTTATGCAGTAGTAAAACAGTAATAAGGTAAAAATGCAAAACAATAAAAATCTCAAACCAAATTAGAGAAGCAGCATAATTTACACCAAAATCCTATAAGAAGAACAGGAGATTTTGATTTTTAAAGTTTTAAGTATGAATGGAGCTAGGAAGCGCAAAGTGCCAAAGAAAGACAGAGGGCGAAGTAGATCAGGACCTAGGTACAAATTCAGATTTTCCACAGCTAGGGTGGGTAGAAAATCATGATTTTATTAAAGACACAGAAGCTGATAATATGCATATCTCTTTAATTGCTAACTCACAGCAGCAACTCAAAAACAATTAAAAAGGACTTAGAATATGAAAACTAACATTATAAAGTCTATTTCATCCTGTGTGAGTCAGCCATCTTCCTTCTTTTTTGCTGCGAACTCTTCCGCCACACAGAATCGTGAATAAAAACTAATTATTAGAAGAATCCATAAATTAACATAAAATGTATAAGGTCCAAAATCCTTATCAGCCAGCTACTTCTTGAAGTCACCTCCTGAAAAGAATCACAAACAAATAGTTAATGGGTGGGAATTAAACAGGGAGGGATAATATCAGCCTCCGTGTCTTTAATAAAATCATGATTTTCTACCCATCCTAGCTGTGAAAAATCTGAATTTTATGGCAAGGCACGGAGGTCAATATTATGCATGCTCACAGCCTTGGCATAATATTCCTAATAGCAGAATCCACAGGCTTAAAATAGAATTTCTTAAATACTGAATCTGATGACCAATCTACCGCGGCTAAGATGCATTGCAAACCACCCCCCAAAAGGAGAGCCTTCGAAGCCATAGCCCCCCTGGTGGAATGTGCCCCACATTTTGATAAATCTATCCCTGTTCTTTTCATGATCTCCCTGACCCATCGAGCCAAGGTAGACGTACACACAGCCCTATGCGGGGATCTGTAAGAAATTATCAATTGAGAACACGCACCGCACCTCAAACATTCTGTTCTTCTCTCATACTCACGCTAACACCTAACCACACACAGCTTCCTGCATTCATCCAAATAAAATAGTTTGAGACATAGTTTTGGTCCTTTTAGAGATATTGAAACACACCCCTTCTGGTACCAAGCTTCAACCTGAAATCTCTAGAGCTCTAACATCAGAAACTCTTCTAATAGAAATCAAACATAACAACATAACTTACTTCACTGAGAGATCCCTCAAATTTAAAAACAAATTTTCGCTCCAAGATAGCAACTCCTTAAGGACTTGATCAACGTCCCAAAGGGAAGAATATTTCGAGCCTGTCGGTGCCTTCAAACGTACACTTCTTAACAATCTCTTGACCACATCATGTTGACCAACTGGCAAACTATCTATTAAATCATGCCCAGCCGAGATGGCGGACCTGGCAATGTTAACTGCACTGTAAGATTTCCCATTAAGGAAAAATTCTGTCAAATAGTTCACTACCTCTACCACAGATGCTGAAAAGGGATCCAGACCCCGCGCAGAACACCAACAAAACCATCTTTTCCAGGCCAACCTGTATGCTTTAGAAGTCCCGGGTGCCCATGACTCTTTAATGAGTTTTTAAGCTTCCAACGATAAGCCCGACACTTGCCAGGCTCTCCCGAAACCAACCAAGCCATCAAACTCAAATGACCTTGAAGAACCAACTCATGAAACTCCCCTGACGGATTTGCCAACAACTCTGGTGCGACTGGAAGAAGTACTGGGTCGACAATCAGCATTTCCAGAATGTCTGGAAACCAAACTTGAGAAGTCCAAAAAGGGGCTTCTAGCACCAACTCGCCTGTCTCCTTCTTTACTTTCAGAAGCACTCTTTGAATTACGGCAAAGGGGGGAAAAGCATAATTCCAATACATTTCCCAGACCTGCAGAAAAGCATCTA
Source organism: Triturus cristatus (assembly GCF_964204655.1). Lineage (NCBI taxonomy): Eukaryota > Metazoa > Chordata > Amphibia > Caudata > Salamandridae > Triturus > Triturus cristatus. Next base: position 141,819,639 of record NC_140595.1, on the reverse strand, counting down.
CTGCTTTGGCTGCTGGATCCGGCTTCCAACTGACGAACCTGTGAATCAGGGTATTCACCCTGTTTGCAAACAAGTCTATTGCCAGGAAACATCTCCTGTCTAAAGCAACTAACATTTCCCTGTTCAACCTGCAATCGCTGAAATCCATCAACTGTCTCGAATTCCAGTCTGCAACTGAATTGTGTACCCCCGGGATATTGAGCTAGATTCCTGATGTTTGTGCTCAGACAGTAATGCCAAAACTCCTTTGCCAAATTTGCAAGAGCCTTGGAACGAGGACCCCCTAGTTTGTTTACATATCTCACAGCCGAAATGTTGTCCATCTTCAAGAGAATTAAACATTTTGTCTGATCTTTGACAAAACTCTTTATAACAAAGAAGCCTTCCATTAATTCCAAATAGTTGTTGTGCATTTCCTTTTCCCGATCCATTTCCCACCAGTCGTCAGAGAGCCACATCTTGCTCCCCATCCCTGCAAACTGGCATCTGACTCTATTACTACGTCCGGGTTCACAAGGAAAATTGCCCTTCCATTTCAGGCCTCTAGATTTTCCAGTCACCACCTTAACTCCTCTCTTTTCTCCAAATCCAACTGAACCCTCTGAGAGTAACTCACTCCTTTGTGCCAATATAGAGTTTTCAACCTTTGGATCGCACAATAAAGCAAGGGACCCGGGAAGATAGCCTGAATGGTAGCTGAAAGAAGGCCCAGAACTATCGCTATTTGCCTCAATATTACCCAATCGCTCGCTAACATTTTCTTTATCTCCTTGCAAATTTTCATTCCCTTCTCCATCGGTACCCACAACTCACAGTCCAATGTCCAGATCTGAAAACCCAAGAAAACAGTCTCCAGACTTGGCTCCAAACAGGACTTCTTTCTGTTTACTACAAAACCCAAGTCTTCTATCACACGAACCGCCAAGGTGGTGTGTTTGTGAGCTATCTCCTTGCTCTGTGCCATAATCAGGATATCGTCTAAATAGATGATTAGTCTGATCCCCCTCATCCGCAACCAAGCCGCTATCAGTCTCATTACCTTTGTAAAGCACCGAGGTACTGAAGTTAAACCGAATGGGAGGCTTTTGAATCTCCATATGGTTCCCTTCCATTGGAACTTTAAAAGATCCCTCTGATCCTCGCAAACTGGGACGGTCAAATATACGTCCTTTAGATCTAAACGGGTCAACCAGCCTCCTTTTCTTAAAATGTCCCTCAACCTAGGAATACCTTCTATCTTGAAATGGTTGTATTCCACCCATCCGTTCAAAACTTTCAGGTTTATGACTGGTCTAATACTCTTGTCCATTTTTTACACCAGAAATATATTGCTTACAAAGCCTAGCGTTAAATCTGAAGCCATCTCTATTGCACCGTTTTTTTCCAATTCCAAAACTTCCTGATCTACCAACCTTTCTTCCTCCTTTGAAAATCTTAAGGGGGAGGACTCTTCACCTGAACCGGAGTCTCCACAAAATCTTTGCGATAACCACTTAACGTTTGTAACACCCAAGGACCGGAAGTAATCTCTCTCCATCTGTCTATAAAATGGGCGAGTCTGCCACCCAATTTTACTTGAATAGACAAAGGGTCGTTTACCAAACATACCTTGGTTCCTTGTCCTTCTTTCTCCTCTAAATCAACCTCTTCCTCTCTGTCTTTGAGGATAGAATCCTGGAGTATAGAATCCTGCTTGAAAGGATCCGGGTCTGTACCCAACGGAGAAGGAACTCCGTGAGATTCCAGTGCCTCGGCCAGGGAATCGACCCCGCATTCTCCCGGCCGAACCAAAAACCTTTCTAATGTCCTTCTGGACCTTTTGTATCGAATTATAGGCCCCAGCATAACGTGCCATTTCTCTTACAAATCCTTCGCCAAAAAGCAAACCGTTTGCTTCCAAGGCCTAATTCTTTCCCAGCCAACTCAGACAATTTCAGATCTATTTTCATGAGTAGGCTTTTCCTACGTTCAATACATAGAGACGCATTAGTGGTCCCCAATAAACAGACAGCTCTCTGAATCCACTGTCTTAACTCTAGACTGTCAATAGCCGTCTCTTGAAGATAAGCCTCTTCACAGACGTCAAAAATCTTGGTCAAAGGCCCAAACACATCAAGAAGTCGGTCCTGACACCCTTTAAGCCCTTTATCCAGACCCCTTCTCGTGTCCCTTCCAAATTTATTCAAGAAGGTAAGCATCTTGCCATCAAGTTCGGGAGTGGATGCCACCTTATTAGCAAAAGAGGGTCTTGGACACTCCGAACGGAGTCTTGTCCTTACATCTTTTGGCATCTCTCTTCTTATCCAATATTCCACTTACTGAGCAATGTACTTAGAGGGGACCCACTGAGGAGAGAAAGGGTGTTGAATAGTACTGGGGTCAAATATAAGATCGCCCAAAAGGTCCAAAACGTGATCCAAACCTTGTTTGTCACTCCTCTCTTTTTTAACCCTCTTATTCTTAAACTCATCTTCTGATGAATCAAAATCTGAGGAACATGAAATTATAATATCACCACTGCTGGATGATTAATCACAGGCAATAGCCCTGCGGTCCCCTTTTGTGGCCTTTATAGCCTTCTCATTGTACTCCTTATGAGTTGTCCTTCCAAAGCTTTTCTGATTAAAGGCCTCCTTTGCTTTAGAAACCCTCTCCTTCTTCAGATGTTTTCTCTTCTGGGAGACCTTTCTAGCTCCTCCAGCAGACGAGGTGTTTCCAACCACCTCCTCAACAGACCAGTATTGTTCCTCATTATGCTTCTCAGCCAATCTCCCTTCTAACTCCTCCATACAATCCTCCAGTTTTTTACCCAACTGGGAAGCTAAAGCAGAAACTACTTTATCTACGCATTCTTGTACTTTGACTTCCATGTCAGTATCAATTAAACTACTATTCTCCTTTTGGTAAATATTCCAAATAAAAAGTTAAAACAACCTAGAACAATAAATAAACCAGCACTCAAAAAGGCTATATCTCTACAAACAAACTAAGTCTCTCCAAAGTGATCAGAAAAAATACAATAGACATCCACTACAACCTTATCCCAAAATAAAATTCTCTCGATAAACTAAATGGTGAAGAAGCCACAGGCAGGTGAAACCAACAATAAACTCTTCACCCTGACAGGAAAAATCTCCGGAAAAAAACCGGTAACTCGAGCTCTCTCGAGTCCCAAAAGATGGCTGCTTTAATTTAATGATAATAAATCCAAATATGCCAATCTAAGATGGCCGCCGCATCATGTGACCATCCTACGGTGGCCAAAGGGGTTCAGTCTCATGAGAAAGGCATGTAAGCAATCTCTATCTTGCTACTTGCCGAAATAGCTTTTGAACTTTAAACTACTTTAAAGTTCATTTTCTCTTTTCCCCCGGAGCTTGAAATAACCCTGAACACTAAAATCGAGAGTTGGAGCGCAAGTAAAACGCTTGCGCTCTCAACCCCTTAAGTGAATTCAAAGAAGGGCGAGAGCACGAGTAAAACGCTCGCACCCTCAGCAAGTTTATTTTTAAAAGGCGTAATGTTCCAGCGCGAGGAGGATTCCTCAAGCGCTCGTCATGTCAATGCCCATAAAGTCATTGAGAGGGCTCTGCGTGTGTGCGTGCGTGCTTGCACCCAACGAACCCCCAGGCTCGAGCACCCAAACAGAGGCGAATGCTAAAAGAAGATTACATTCAGCCGAAGCGATTAAAAAGGGTTATATCAATAAACTTTGCTCTAGTCTAAAGAATAAGTTACACATACTAAATATACATCTTAATTAATAAATTATCCTGCCAGTGATAACCGCCAACTAACAAGAAATATAATTTGATCTATTAAATAAATATTAAACTATTCTTCAAATAAATACATCTTTTGGCAAACAAAGGTCACAGAGAAAGACGTGACACTCATTTCAAATCCATCCATAAAACATAATCATACATAAATCCACAAAAACTGTAAAATGTAAGCAGACATAACAAAATGAACTTATCTTGGCTGTGAGCAGCAACAAAGAACGAAGATGGCTGCCTCACACAGTATGAAATAGACTTTAGAATGTTAGTTTTACTATTCTAAGTTCTTTTTAATTGTTTTGTAGTTGCTGCTGTGAGTTAGCAATTAAAGAGATATGCATAATATTGGCCTCTGGGCCTTGCCATAAAATTGATGCTGATCACAATGAAGGGTGGGTCGGGTACACAAACAAGGTTCTTCCTGATCAAAAATGTTACCGTCTGACTTTAATCCTTGAAGTCTGAACCCACCACAGGAGTACATTTCTATAGCCCCTAGGGCCTCAGGGGAGGCATTTTGAGACTGACAGGGTATCAGTCAGAGGCCAAAAGCTGGGTCCAAACCAGGTCCAGTTGCCAAGGGTCTGTTAGACAGTTGCAGGAAAGGTTTCTTGTAGCTTGTTGTAACCCTGTAGCTTGCACAGGAGACTAGTCTTATACCCTGACTATATCGCACAGACCTAACTGTGGGATAATCCCTTTTTAGGACAAAATCCCTCACCCACCAAAGGTGGCATGCTTCATCATTTGGGATTCTCCTCTCAGAGGAAAAACCTAATTCCTCTGAGGGCTACAACCCCCTCTCTAAGAGGGAGGAGCACAGGGATGTTTTAGATGTCTACTCTACACGGATATTCTGAACCCACCAAATGAGGCATCAGGTGTGAGTGGGACGCGGCGCAAAAAAAGAATGAACATGAGGAAAGTGATGATAAAACTAGCTAGAGAGGACACAATGTATGTTTTATTTGCATGTTCTCGCTGCCAGGATTAAAAACAGTGCACCTGCAGTATGGATTTAAACCGCATGAGTGAGATGAAATGTAGTGGTCAACATGTTTCAGTCATGATAGCCCAGACTCGGGCAAGGCTTTCGTCAGGCGTGCCCCTTCCCTGAGCTGTTGCCAGATTGAGCTGAAGTTACTTACCCAGCCATTGCGGGTACAGTAACTTTTCCAGGCAGAGGAACCAAAATCATCGATGGTTCCGAATTTGACCTCTAATTTTCGTTATTTCACATTTCACTTAAGCAGCAGCATCTTCTAGGTTCTGACGAAAGCCTCTGGCTAGTTTTTTCATCACTTTCCTCACGTTCATTCTTCTTTTGCGCTGCGACCCCATTCACACCTGATGCCTCATTTGGTGGATTTAGAATATCCGTGTAGAGTAGACATCTGAAACATCCCTGTGCTCCTCCCTCTCAGAGAGGGGGTTGTAGCCCTCAGAGGAACTAGGTTTTTCCTCTGAGAGGAGAATCCCAAATGATGAAGCATGCCACCTTTGGTGGGTGAGGGATTTTGTCCTAAAAAGGGATTATCCCACAGTTAGGTCTGTGCGATATAGTCAGTGTCTTCTTCCTCCTTCCTTTTTTCTTACATTCAACCCAAGGATTCTGTTTGGTTTCTTTGACATATTATTGGGGATATACTGGCACATGCATCAACAAAGACTTTTGCGATTCCTTAATTGCGATTTTGAAGGAATCGCAATTAAGGAAGTGCAAAAGCCTATGCATGTAGGAATCGCTATAAAAATAGCGATTCCTACAAATTCCTTAATTGCGACTCGCAAATTGCGAGTCGCAATTAAGGAATGCCCAGGCACATGCATCAATGTAAGAACCGGTCGCAAACGGGCAGATTCTCAGAATCTGCCCCTTTGCGACCGGTATTTTTGCATTTGGAATGCATCATCCCAAATGCAAAAATCGCAATTTAAGGAATCTCTAAATTGCGATTCCTTAAATTGCGATTGCATTTAAGGAATCCCAAATTGAGATTCCTTAAATGCAATGTATGAAAGTTAAAAAATTAGCGATTTCGCTAATAGGGGGAGCAAATTACCATGAAGTTGAACTTCATGGTAATTTGCAAAAACTTTGAAAGAAGCACTTTTGTGCATTTTTCAAAGTTTCATGTTGCGCACACACATGCCCTTACAGCATGTGTGTGTGCAACATATGTGCACAGATCAATTTCAGGGGTGCAATAGGGTGTCATTTTGACACCCTTGCACCCTTGAAATTGCATGAGCAATTTGCGAGTACCTATTGGTACTCGCAAATTGCTCATGCAATCTCCAATTCATTCCTATGGGCCTGGAGGCCCATAGGAATGAATGGGACGGCATTCCTTAATTGCGACTCGCAATTTGCGAGTCGCAATTAAGGAATTTGTAGGAATCGCTATTTTTATAGCGATTCTTACATGCATATGCTTTTGCAATTCCTTAATTGCGATTCCTTCAAAATCGCAATCAAGGAATCGCAAAAGTCTTTGTTGATGCATGTGCCAGAATGTCCCATTCATTCCTATGGGCCTCCAGGCCCATAGGAATGAATTGGAGATTGCATGAGCAATTTGCGAGTACCAATAGGTACTCGCAAATTGCTCATGCAATTTCAAGGGTGCAATGGTGTCAAAATGACACCCTATTGCACCCCTGAAATTGATCTGTGCACATATGTTGCACACACACATGCTCTAAGGGCATGTGTGTGCGCAACATGAAACTTTGAAAAATGCACAAAAGTGCTTTTTTCAAAGTTTTTGCAAATTACCATCAAGTTCAACTTCATGGTAATTTGCTCCCCCTATTAGCGAAATCGCTAATTTTTTAACTTTCATGCATTGCATTTAAGGAATCTCAATTTGGGATTCCTTAAATGCAATCGCAATTTAAGGAATCGCAATTTAGAGATTCCTTAAATTGCGATTTTTGCATTTGGGATGATGCATTCCAAATGCAAAAATACCGGTCGCAAAGGGGCAGAGTCTGAGAATCTGCCCGTTTGCGACCGGTTTTTACATTGATGCATGTGCCTGATAATCTTGTGCAGGTATTAAAATCTCCCTAGGATCCTTCCACTAAATCTTTCTTTGTGTAGTGACTAGTCTTATGACCCCTTGAGGCTACTACTTGGTCCAGGGTACAAGAGGGAACAGGAATGGTCCTTCAGGGCTCCTCTCAGGTCAGGACAGCATGTCCAGTTCTCTTCTGTTTTTCTTCAGGTCCAGCAGGGCTCTGCCTAGATATGCCACTTTTATGTCTGGCAAAAGCTAGTGGGAATACCTCCTCGGCACGCCCTAACTGATGGGGTAAAAGTTCCTAGGGCCATCCACACCCACTTTGGGCATTTTCCAGATGGTTAAAGTCTTCAGCCACACTTAACTTGGGTTCTGAGGGCTGCAGTCTGATTGGGGAGTGTACTATGTTAATCCAAGTGTCTTCCTACATATAATACTAAAATCCATTTTGAAGAAGCCACTGTACCTTTAATTAACCCCGAAGAAAAGGAGACTTGCAGGATGAAAGCAGGATTCTTCACCAACAAGACAGTGGGCACACAGGCATTGTCTTGGCATACTGTTCCCTTCCTTTCAAGTGTGCTCCAAGTTTGATATGTAAAACCCAGTAAACCTTTCAAGCAAGATATGACACTGAGGATTGGACTTGTAATGCCAAACTGGATGCCCACAGCCCCCACCTTGCATTTTCAATGGGGCTCATAGTAGTCATCCCTGCCAATTCATGTCAGCCTATTTGTTTTGCACCTGGGAGGCATTTCTGACCTTTTTCAAACATATTCAAATGCTAATTAATGGCTAGGGGAAGATAGAGAATAATAGCAAATTAGCCTTTGGGAACTTCATTCAGGGAAAAGGCAACGTTATAAAAGTTCTCTGTCCTTAATATTTATTACAAATACTACTTCATCATAGAATTGTATTTATAATAACTGTTAAAATAGTTGTTTAATTATTTTTCTAGCCAGCCCCATTCCTGAGATACCAAAATGGGATTTTAATATTTACTCTGATTTTCTGCATGGGACAGAGAGGACTGGCACAGTGAAAAATAGCTTTTGGGTGCTAGTCACTATCAAGATTGCTACATGTCATACTTTTGAATACCATGCACCCTTCCTTGTGAGCTAAAATACCTATATATGGGAGACAATATTTAAAATGAAAGTTTAGACATGTTAAAAGGGTTATTTTGAAAAGTTGAATTGCAGAATTTACACTGCTACAGTCAGGCTACAATGGTAGGCCTGAAGCTATGTTTGCACTGCCACGTACTGAATGGCACAATAGGGGATCCAGTTCACCAGTGGCATTTAACTTCCAGGCCCCGGTACACTTTGTACATTATACTAGGGATTTCAAGGTATGTTTAAAATACCAATTAGCAATATGCCAAGTTGACCTTGTTTTAAAGAGGAAGCACAGGCCCTTTACTGCTCATTAGCAGGAGAGAAATTCACAGAGTTCTAAAACCTGCATAAATATAGGTTACAGCAAGAGGCTTAAAGTCTGGGGAGGCCATGCAGAAAAGGCGCATTTCCTACAAAGATTATATCCTTCTTGCGTTCCACACTGAATAAAGATATTTTATATATGGTCTGATTGGTGCTGGGTAGCGCAGCAGTTCACGGTTGCCTTTTGCAGAAGGTCTAAAATATATTTATGCTGATAGAGTATTTGTTTAGGTAATTTGGCAAAAAGGTTGCAGAATATGTCATGATACTACAGGAATCAGCTCTCATTCCAGCCACCCTTGCATGAGCACAAGGCATGTGGATAGTTTGTGTTGCACCTTGCAGCCCGCTAAACCTGTCCGGTTACAAGAATTGAGTGCATTCCTGTAAGAAACCCAATCAATTTTTTTTCCAGAAATAAATTATGATTCTCAAGTTTAATTAATAAAATTCTAACCAAAGTAAAAAATATGTATATATATTTTTACAATGTATTTAAAAGTATTAAAAGAGATGTACAGAATCAATTAACAGAAAGTTAATTCTTTTCAATAAATATTAATGTGATATTAATTTTTCAATGCAGAAAAGAGTAATAAAATATTTCAAAATAAATAATTGTTTTATTATTAGAAAAAATATTATTTAAAATGTAATCATATTTTTAAACAGTTTAAATAATGTAATACATTTTAACTTTAGCTCCTATGAAGTTTTATTTTAATTCCCTACTTAGGTTTTTGTATTACTTGTGAGGGGCCATGGGTGGCTCTGGACTTACAAGGTCTAAGTTTGAGTACATTAGCTGCTATGAAGTTTTATTTTAAGTCCCTACTTAGGTTTTTGTATTACTTGTGAGTGGCCATGGGTGGTTCTGGACTTACAAGGTCTAAGTTTGAGTACATTCTAGACTGTTTTGGGTAATTTGTGGCTGTGTTAACAATAGAAAGGCAATTTCTGAATAAGAAGAGACTTACTGTTTTGTGGGTGGGCACACGTCTCTCCCTTAACCCTTTCCTAACCCTCCCATAACCCCTCCATTAACTCCCAGTAAGTATTCACCATTTCCAGCTGCTCTCCTCTGTCCCTCCCACATTTACTACTAAAAGGTATACTTACATGTGGGCAGATCTTCTAAGTCAAGCAGCAATCTCTGCACAGGAAAAAAGGAGAGGCTAAGGCGCATACATCCACACGTAGGTATGTGAATAGTATTTTGGAGTATGTGAAAAGTACTATTGTGATACTGATAAACATACTACAAAATGCAGTTTGAGAATAGGGTCCTTATTTCCTAAAACTCTGCATGAACAATTTTGACCGTGACTTAAAATGTCTATCGTCTTTCCTTGATATCTTTGAATGAATCTCCTTACATTCCCAACCTCTGTGTCCCTCCTCGCTCAATACAGCCTACTCTAAGTGTTTTATTATCTATTAGAACATTGGAATGTTGGAATGTTGGGAGCGCCATTGTAGACAATGGAGTGCTCCCTGCTTCTATGGGCCGGTAAAGCCTGCAGAGCAACATTCCAATGTTTTACAAAAGCCTCTCAAACCTCGAGGGGATTTAAATCCCCTCGAGCTTCGAGAAGCCTTTGTTTAATTTGTTAGAACATTCTGCCCTTTAGTGGCAGAATGTTCTAATAGCCTTATAGCCCTTCGTAGCAGGGCTATACCGCTATTAAAGTCCCGCTGCCTTGTTAAAGTCCCTCGCCTTCGGCTCGGGCCTTTAACGCTGCAGCGGGCCTTTAATAGCCGGTATAGCCCGCAACGGCGGATTAGAAAGCTATATTATTGTATTTCTACAAATTACCCACACTTGAACTCAACGATCACAACCTCTTCTTCTTTGAAAGTCACACCCTGCAAACTAGCAATACCTAACCTCCTTTAGCTCATCTACTAATCCCACCAACCATCTGCATGAACTTACAAACCATCCCACTGATCACACCTAACTTGTACTAATTTATTCCGCCTCAAAGACAGTGGAGTAAATGAATAGAAATATCTCCTTGAGTGCACAAGGCTAATCCCGATAAGCAGCAATAATATCCAATAACCACTAGATTCACCATTAACCTTGAGTTCCGGGCAGCGTGATCCTAGTGCTTCAACGCCTTGTCAGGGTTAGTAAGCGCTACATAAATACAATTCTAATAACTTTGCAAAAAACATGAGCTTCTTTTAGGAAAAGTTTCTCTTTTATTTTTATTTTATATTTCTCTTTTCTGCAATAGACAAGAAAGAGCAATATACTAAGAGTTTAAGAGATTTATGGGAGTGGTAGTGGTATGACCATGTATTACAAGGAACAAATACCCTATGCCATGCATTTGGTCCTTGGTCTTGTTCCTCTATACAATCATAGAAATCCTCGGGGCTTGCAATATGCTCTCAATGGGGGCAGGGGATACTTTATCCCATTTGCCTCAGCACGTGATAAACCTAATCATCTAAATGTCGGCTGATGAGTGTTGTGAGCAGCCTTCTGTACTTCCATTCAAGCCAAGTCTGGATTGAAATGATGGTCCAATACCACATGATGGCAAGCCTTGTCTTGCAGTCGGATGCTGGCCCTCTGAAGTATTTGCAAGTGGATATGTACAGAAATTAAATGTATAGCGATTAAATGTATGGAGATTCCGGCTCTACATGGATGGCAGAATTCACAGGATCGGTAGGGTTTGCTAATCATGTTACAATGTCTGACACAAAGACCCCCTTACCAAGGCAAAACAACTTCTGTACTGTACTGTGATCTCATTTGGTATCAGCCCCTTCTTGGAACTAGCAAAAGACAGGTTCTCACAGTAGCGGCTGCTACCGGACCTGGGTGGTGAGACGGGGTGGAGAGGGTGGACCAAAAAAGAAAACATAAATAAACATACAAAAAAAAAGACTTACCTGCACGGGCATATGGCCTAGGAGAGTGGACTAAGCGTTTGACTGGCAATGGTAACAAATGTGGGCTTGATCACCATACTTTCAGATGATAAACTCCATATTTTTGACATTATTGAAACTAACAGGACAGAGAAGAAAAGCTTTCCACTTCTCTGGGGTCCAAGTAAAGATGAACGTCTGGAGATCTGTCTTGGAAGGAAGGAAGAAAGAACAAAGTAGTATTAGGTTCTGTAGCCTCCATATTCTTCAGCAAATGGGTTTTATTGCACAACTATTGACCAGATGATAGCACAAGGTAGGAGGGAAAACTATGCATGGCGTGGCATAGTACGAGTTCAACAAACTAAAAAAGCTATATAAATTGGATGACTGACAAACATTATGGACCCTTTGGGTATGGAGCAGGCTAACATGAAATATGATTGGGGCCTTCTTAAGCTTTGCCCTAATTCGCATTTTATCATCTGAGTTTATAATAACCATGATCACTGAGTTACAGTAGATTAATAGACAAGTGCTGCGTAAGAAAGATTAGAACATTGGAATGCTGGAAGCTCCATTGAAGACAATGGAGCGCTCCGGGCTTATAATGGCTGGTATAAGCCCGGAGCTCCAACATTCCAATGTTTCTTTGTTCACATCTCTGGCTGTGAACAAATGCTTCAGGTAGCCTGAGGGGATTTCAATCCCCTCGCACTCCCTGAAGGCTTTGTTTTATTTGTTAGAACATTCTGCCCTCTAGTGGCAGAATGTTCTAATAGCCTTATAGCCCTTCGTAGCAGGGCTATACCGGCTATTAAAGTCCCTCTGCTTTGTTAAAGTCCCTCACCTTCGGCTCGGGCTTTAACGCTGTAGCGGGCCTTTAATAGCCGGTATAGCCCACTACGGCGGGCTGTAAGGCTATATTAGAACATTGGAATGTTGGAAGCTCCATTGAAAACAATGGAGTGCTCCGGGCTTATAATGGCTGGTATAAGCCCGGAGCTCCAACATGTCAATGGTTCTTTGTTCACAGCTCTGGCTGTGAACAAAGGCTTCAGGGAGCCTGAGGGGATTTGAATTCCCTTGCGCTCCCTGAAGGCTTTGTTTTATTTGTTAGAACATTCTGCCCTCTAGTGGTGGAATGTTCTAATAGCCTTATAGCCCTTCGTAGCAGGGCTATACCGGCTATTAAAGTCCCGCTGCTTTGTTAAAGTCCCTCGCCTTCGACTCGGGCTTTTAACGATGCAGCGGGCCTTTAATAGCCGGTATAGCCCGCTACGGTGGGCTATAAGGCTATATTCATATATTTTTAAATGAGCGCGTTCTTATTGATTCAGGAGTACAAGGGTGAGCTTCTATTTTATAATCGCCGCAGATATAAGGTTCCCCGACATGATTGCCTGACTCCTAACACTTACTGGCAAATTCAGCACAACTCCCTAGAGGATAAATGAAAGAACAAAGCCAGTTTCTCTTAAGAGTATATTTCCATTTGGTGCCAAGGGGATCTACCAGTTGTGACACCAAGACCAAAGGGGAGAACACAACATGAGAGGCCCTCTACATGCACCTCTCCAAAGCCACTTCTAGAAGGAGTAGTTCATCTTCTGATTGGAGCCCCTATCCTTCTTAAAGTATTCATTCAGTTGCCTGTGGCCTGCAGTCCCTCGCAGGACTTCATCCCGACATTTGCAGCCATTTGTTGAGATTGGGAAAAAGATCCTGCCTCAAAGTACTGAAGAGGATTCTGTGAGTCCTACTGCATGGACATTTTGCACTTTGGCCGACCTGCGCTTCCATCGCTTTGCAAAATCGAGGTCACATCGCAAAGTAGTCAAGTGCAAACATAATCATTCTTTTGCATCCCAAACTTTACTACAGAGGACCCAAACTTTTGGAGTCAATCATGAACCTACCTGCAATCTGAGGTATTTATGTCACTATTCTTAGCGTTACCAAGTCTTTGTAGACTGTAAGCTGCTGTAGGGCAGCCTCGTTAGCTTCAGAGTCCTGAAGGAAAAGTACCCGGGTACCTCACAGAGAAAACAAAATCCACAAATTTCTCTGTATTTTCCTACTTTGAGATTAAAACCTGACATTGCTGTAGCAGAACCTTCCTCTCTCAAGGACACATAAACAATTCTTCTGAATGGACAAAGCCTCAGCTTTCTTATTCCGAATTGAGGGGCATATTATCAAGGACGGCGTTAAAATTATCGCCGCTTTAGCGGCAGGAAACTGCAGCTAAAAGCGGCGATAATGTGCTTGATTATATGCCCTTGAGAATTCCAATAGAAGCCCATGTTCTGGTGTGAACCTGGGCTTCTATTGGAATTCTCTGCGGCATATTATCAAGCCCATTATCGCCGCTTTAGCGGCAGTTTCCTGCCACTAAAGCGGCGATAATTTTAACGCCGTCCTTGATAATATGCCCCTAAGACTCAAGATGAGGTGGGCCTATTTCGTTTGCCCAACTCAACAACAACCACCATTGACTGATTTGGAAGACTTCACCTTAAAAGAAATGAGAGACAAAAAACAAGTTGGCCTGGGAGAACTAAATCTAGAGTGTGCATTGCACAAAATAGTGAACAGTTCAGAAAGATGTGGTTGATGCTTATAATCCACTTCATTCTCAGAATCGATGCTCACTCCTGGCCCTCTTCTGAGCATCACCCCTGGCTGCAGTGGCTGGGCAGACTGGCATGTCAGCTCTGACTGGGTGCAGTATGTCTCTCTTGAATATTGCCATAACATCAAGAAAGAATCTCACAAACTACAATTAATACTTGCAAATGTTTTTGCTGTTGCTAAGCCCACACTGAGCATTGCAGCCAGTTTTGTGATGACAAAAAACGAAAATGCAATGTAATAAAGGCACTGTGAGTCGCAACTGTCATTTACAATCGCAAACTTAAAAAACTGCGGGGCGTATTATCAAGAAACGGCGTTAAAATTATCGCCGCTTTAGCGGCAGAAAACTGCCGCTAAGGTGGCGATAATGGGCTTGATAATATGCCCTTGAGAATTCCCATAGAAGCCCATGGGGCATATTATCAAGACAGGCGATAAAATTATCGCCGGTTTAGCGGCAGAAAACTGCCGCTAAAACGGCGCTAATGGGCTTGATAATATGCTCTAAGGAATTTCAATTGAAGCTCATGTTAGATGAGAAGGACATCTAACATGGGCTTCAATTGGAATTCCATAGAGCATATTATCAAGCCCATTATCGCCGTTTTAGTGGCAGTTTTCTGCCGCTAAAGCAGCGATAATTTTTATCGCCTGGCTTGATAATATGCCCCCATGTTCTGGTGTCAACATGGGCTTCTATTGGAATTCTCTGCGGCATATTATCAAGCCCATTATCGCCACTTTAGCGGCATTTTTCTGCCGTTAAAGCGGCGATAATTTTAACGCCGTGCTTGATAATATGCCCCTGCAATCCTCTGAAAGTCTCAAAGTAAAGGAGTGGCAAAAGGGTATATAGGTGTGCTCTGTAACTAATTCTGCAGTCGCAAAACATGGAATGGTTACTGCCTGTCAAGAGCGGTCAGCGACTAACTGGAAGACATCCATGAAGGACAACTAAAACTATGGAACTGACAGATCGGATGCAGGCACTGGCAGGAGCAATGCAACTCACAGACAGCTGCGTGCTCCAGCAATTTCCCGTTTTGTGATGTGTCTGTTTTGGCATTGAGGGCCTCACTTACGAAAAGTGTTGCATCACTGCGATAAAACAGTGATGTGACTCTTTTCAGTGCTCCCTCCTTGCGACACCATGGATGCGCTGTATTTACTGTACTGCGCGCCATGTCGCAAGGATTGACAGATACATCGGAAATCCTGACGTATCTGTCAGTGCAAAAAGAAACAAAGCTGTAAATTCTACACCGCCCTTAGCACAATCTTTACCAAGTACTACAAGTGTCTCAAGGCATTAGGCAAGTCTTTTTTTGACATCATAAATAATAATAGTAAAACATATTTATCCCCAGAGTAATCCCTCCATTTACTTTGGGTGGGTAAATTGATTACTGAAATGTCAGAGAGGGATAATCCTTGCTTCCGTGTCCTTAATAAAACTGAAACTTTCTTTCACGTTAGCTAGGAAATTTTCATTCTCTGTCAGGACTGGAGACTCAGATTTTGCAGGTTTAAAGCTGGTTGACCACCAGTGAAGCAACTCTCATCACAGGTTTAAAATAGAATGTCTTGAAGGTAGAATCCGAGGACCAATCAGCCGCATCTAGGATGTCTTCTAGGCAATCATCTAGTGTGAAGGTTTTGGAAGCCATCTCATCTCCTGGTGGAATGTGCCTGGAATACAGAAGTCTCAATTCCTGCATCATGTAGAACCCACTTTGCCAAGCGTGCAATAGTTGGGGAGGAAACCACCTTAAAAGGCTTTTTCAGAGCTATGAGAAGTTCAGTCATGCCTGAAGGAAGAAATTCCTCTATCATGGCTTGGTACACTCTGAGACATCTTACTAAGCCTAATTTGGGGTGTTGGGAAAAAGCAGGGTAGTGAGCTATCATAGTATTAGACATAGTTCTTCTAGAAATTGTAAAGGACACTCCTTCTGGGAAAAAATTCTGGCTGAGATATCTAGAGCTCTCACGTTGGAGATGTGTTTACAGGATATGAGACATAGTAAAATTGCCAATTTACCTGTAAGTTCTCTTCGTGATAGAAATTCATTCTCTCCAAACCTCCAGACGTTTAAGGTCTACATTTAGGTACCATAAGGTGGAATACCTGGGTGCTGGAGGGGGTTTCGAAAACTTTGTCTATAACAATTTACACACTTAAGGGTGTTATCCTGCTGGATCATCCTGAAACGGAAAGTGTCCTGCCGAGAGGGCTGACCTGCAAGCATTGATAGTCCTATAAGCTAATCTCTCCTCACTAACTCTGATAACAAAATAGTTATGGAGACTACATCTGACTCCACGGTATCCAGACCCTTTCGCATACACCAGCGTGACCATCTACTCCAAACGGATTTGTATCATTTGACTGTCAAATTCGCCCTCACTCTCTGGATGAAGTTAGCAGCTGGTCTTGATAAATCTCCTAACATGACCTGTCATCCTCCATGCCATGAGTTGGAGTCTTCCTTATGGTAACAAGTGGTCCAAGTTGCTGTGAGCATACCTCAGAAGACTTTTAGGTGTTTTAAAAGAAGCCTCACCTACAAACAATAGTTAGTAGCATGGTTCATCTTTGGGTTTGCTATAACCCCTGATTACAGCGGAGCTGTTTTTTTGTGAATCTCAAGTGACGAAAAAGGTGATTTAAATTTGCCTCCAGGTTACCAACCAATGAAGGTATTTTTGATAATGGTCACCTAGGGCAAGTTTTATAAGCAGTGGTGGATGTGCTATGAGATAATAATTATTTCTCACATCCTGGGTTGACATGATTCCACCATCTTATTTTAATGCCTGCTGGGTTATTGTGGATTACTTCAGGACCAGTGCTGAGTACGCGTTAAAGAATGTAGTTCAAATCGATTTGCTGACGCTGTAAGCCTGTACACTTTAGGCGATGCCTGCTCAAATACATTGCACTGGCTTTGAAACACTGATATTGATATGATGCAGGGAGCCACCTGCTACCTGTAATGTCAATGGTATATTAACAACTCACTGCATGAAAACCAATACAGTGGGCTGATAGTTGAGTTCACAATAATTGTTCTCAGTGGAATGTGGATGTTCCAGCATGCTTGGAACATAGCGCATGGCATAAGTGCATTGGAAGTGCTGTGCCCATGTTCCTTCTAATCTGTTGCTACCAAATAACCATGGTTTCTTTCTCATTTTATATTCACAACAGAAACTCAAGAGGAGTGATACAGATAATCCTAAATTACAAGCTGTCATATTAATTCTGCATGCCTTAGCATGCACGTGGCACTGGTCCTGAAGAAAGCCATAATGACCCAGTGGGCATTGAAATAAGTTGGCTGAAACATGTCGACCCACGAGTTGACAGAACATTAATATCTCATAGCACATCCACCACTGCTTTTAAATTTTGCGCTAGGTGACCATCATTAAAAATCCCTTCTTTGGTTGGTAAACAGGAGGCAATTTTAAATCACCTCTTCGTCACTTGACATTCACAATAAAACAGCTCCGCTGTAATCAAGCGTAGTAGCACACCTTGGTGCATTCGGCACCTCAGGTGGGAACCAGATGATGAAGCATGCCACTAAATAGTGTTAGTAGGTGAGGGTTGTTTTAAAATATAAAAAAGTATTTTCCCACACAGATGTGTGGATTAGCTACATACGTGAACTAATGTTGCATGACTTCAGTTATTAATAGCAAGTTATGATTGGCTACTGTATTTGTCATGGTCATTACGCTGAATTTTCCCATTCCAAATGAATCTCGCTTTACATTTTCTTTTTTTTTTCTACAACGTAATGGTAGCCCGGGATCTGCTATATCCAGGGTTACTTCCATGCTCCTATACATTTTCTTAATAAATGCCAACCATGGAATATTAAAAGCATTATCTAGGACTAGACAGGCTGTCATAAAAGCCCTATTAAGACCGGTTTCTGGTTTGTTTCAAATAGAGTGTCGGAGCTGTAAAGATCGTTTTTAGGTCTCGCCTGACCCAGCGCATGCACTGGTCTGGCGAGACTTATTGAGAGGGCTCCAAAAAGTGCTACCAGGCCAGCCTAGAGCTACAGTGCATGTGCGCGTGCGCCGCGCTTTACCGTGATTACTTTCACTTTCGCGGCCGCACGGCCGCTTTGCATAGCCAATAGGTCTCGCTTTTGGGACCTTATAAGTATTTAGTTATGCAACTGTTGCATGGCTAAACACTTATAAGGTCCCAAAGGCGAGACCTATT
This sequence comes from Triturus cristatus, assembly GCF_964204655.1. Classification (NCBI taxonomy): domain Eukaryota; kingdom Metazoa; phylum Chordata; class Amphibia; order Caudata; family Salamandridae; genus Triturus; species Triturus cristatus. Next base: position 141,801,608 of record NC_140595.1, on the reverse strand, counting down.
GGCTATGCCAATGCTTGTTTAATAATGCCTTCCAGAAAAGAAGGGCTAATCCCTTATGTGCAATGTAGATTGAGGTACTTTTAAGAACTGCCAACAATCTCCAGGCAAAACAATTCTCAATTCTTTGTAACTTTAGAGAGTGCACATAGCCCCAAATGTCTGAACTATGTGTTGCAGCAAATATACATTTAACAGAACAGATCAAGCACATTTTTTTAACAGGCTAATTACCTAGTCTTGGGGCGAACCTGACCATTCCTTTGACCTTTTTTTCCGTAGTTGCTCCTTGGTGACATACCAGTATGATCCAGCTACCAGTGTGATCGAACAACACCTGAAGGTAATAAAATGTTAGGATTCTAAGTATCTTTATATTTTATTAAAATTGTACTAGATTTAGATACTCCCTTCTCACGTGACATTGTAAATGTTTTTTTTTTCTCCATATTTATATAGCGCGAACTCGACCCAAAGGTATTGGAGCGCTTTACACGAGCACCGTATTTACATTACACATTCAGGCACGGGGAGATTAAGTGATTTGCCCAGAATCACAGGATGTGGATGCGACCCCGAGGCTCGAACCCTGGTTTCCAGCACCAAAGTCGGCAGTCTAGATTAACTTTCAAATTTAAATCCTCCGTGAAATGTATGAGTGCATCCAACAACTTCTGTAACTCCGCAGGAGTTCTAGCAAGGACAGCTTCATCCGCATATAATAAACATGTTTTAGGGGAGAGGCTGTGGTCTAACGGCTAGACTGCCGACTTTGGAGCTGGGAAACCAAGGTTCGAGCCTCGGGGTCGCGTCCACATCCTGTGATTCTGGGCAAATCACTAAATCTCCCGTGCCTACCAAAAATACAAAGAATGTGTCCGTGTTTAACGTAGCTGGTGCACATGTAAAGCGCTCCAATAACTTTGGGTCGAGTTCGGGCTATACAAATCTGCAAAAAACAGGGTTTTATGAGGGCCGATCTTGGGCATATCAGCATGGGTTTGGGGAAATGTGTTTTCCAGACCACTGATGTACAGGGTAAATATGAAAGGTGCCATAATACACCCTTGTGTCACTCCTTCCCTCACCTTGAATGGTTTTGAACATGTGGAGGCCTGATTCACATAGGGCCTCCGCACTCATGGTGGAGGACCGCAGTCGTGGGGGAGTCTCCGCACTCAGGCGATATCTCCGCAGTCAGATTCACAAAGGGCGTCTGCAATTGTGGTGGAGGCTCCGCAGTCGTGGGGGAGTCTCTGCACGCGGGCGATAGTCTCTGCAATCAGATTCACAAAGGGCGTCTGCACTCGTGGCGGAGGCTCCGCAGTCGTGGGGGAGTCTCTGCACACGGGCGATATCTCTGTAATCAGATTCACAAAGGGGGTCTGCACTCGTGGCAGAGGCTCCGCAGTCGTGGGGGAGTCTCTGCACACGGGCGATATCTCTGTAATCAGATTCACAAAGGGCGTCTGCACTCGTGGCAGAGGCTCCGCAGTCGTGGGGGAGTCTCTGCACACGGGCGATATCTCTGTAATCAGATTCACAAAGGAGTCTCTGCAACAAGGGCGATAGCTCCTCATTGCAGAGATATCGTCCCGAATGCATTGACTCCCCCACGACTGTGGAGACTCCCCACAACTGTGGGGCCTCTGCCAATAGTGCGGAGGCCCTTTGTGAATCAGGCCCTCTCCATTGTGGCCAAAACGGGCTTGAGCAATCACATGCTGAGCAAGTTGACAATAAAGTTATCCATCCCCAGGAAACCTCATAATACACCAGAGTTTGCCATAACTCAATCAGTCAAATGCATTGCTCAGGTCCATAAAACCTAGTTGTAAAAACACACCCTTCTTGGATTTGGTGTACTTACCAATTATTAGCTCTAGATTGAGGCACTGCTCCACTGTGCACAGACCTTTCCAAAAGCCGCATTGACGGTCTGACAAGATTATATCCTGTTCGGCCCACTCCTCTAGTTTCTATAGAAGAGCTCTGCCAAATAGTTTAACAGAGTAATCTAATAGAGATAGGTCGGTGGCATTGGGGGGTGTCCACCCTTCTCTCCTTAAAAATTGGAACTATGATTGTTTCAAACCATGCATGTGGAAGTATGCCTTGCCCTATTGAATTGTAATAATTTATTAACAGAGGGCCCATAATTCTGTTTTTTTATACCCATCAAAGTGTACCCCATATGGGCCAGTCTCTAGGAGGACTCTTCCTCAGAGCTGAGTGAAATTCAGGAAAAGTGTTCAGTCCACTGTACTTCTGTTATCTCAACACTAAGAGTGGGTCTAGAGTTATCAGAAAGAAAGGGAAAAATAATTGTACGCCAAAAATAATGCATTATTTTTAGCATCACTGGCTTTGCTAAGATTGTCCCATGCTTCTTTTTTTTACCACAGTTATCCTCTCTAGGATTGCTTTTTATAATTTATTCCGGCCTCTTGTATCATACTTGGTTGTTTAGGAAGAGTTTTTAGTGCAATCCGAAGATTATCTTATGGCTATCCGCTGTCACACCAACTTTTGAGGGTCTATGATTTATTCTTTCATTTTTTCTGAGCAAGGAATCCACGCCCAACAGATTTCGCAAAAGATGTGATTACATCCGTTGCGGTTGGGTGCTCTTGCCGGCACACCAATAAAGTTAGCTAAGGTCTATCCAACTAAATCTCCCATTTCCTTTGTGGGTTGCAACACAGCCCTCTTTATTCGATAACTGAAAGACCTTCAAATGGATCCCCCCGAATCGAGGAAAACAGTCACCCACGCGCTCATCACCACCAAATTTGACTATGGCAACGCACTCTACGCCGGCATCAACAAGTCCCTACTATGTAAACTGCAAACAATACAGAACACCGTTGCTTGACTCGTCCTCGGCATCCCCTGGCACGAACACATCAGCCAACACCTGTGGCGACTCCACTGGCTCCCCATGGAAAAGAGAGTCACCTTCAAAATGCTCACTCACGCCTACAAGTGCCTGCACAACAACGGACCCAAATACCTCAACAACAGAATAAACTTCCACGTACCCAGAAGAAGCCTGCGTTCATCCATCCTTGCCCTGGCTGAAACCCCAAGGATCTTCTGAGCCAGATCAGGCGGAAGATCATTCTCTCACATCGCAGCCAAGACCTCGAACGAGCTACGAGTAGACATCAGACGCACCCGCTCCCTGAACACCTTCAGGTAGACCCTCAAGACCTGGCTCTTCGGCTGAACGGAGCGACGCACACTCCCCCCCCCCCCCCTCCCCAGCGCCTTGAGACCCTCAAGGGTGAGTAGCGCGCTTACAATTCCCTGATTGATTGATTGAATGATTGATAACCATTGTTTCTGTGGGCCTCCATATTGCCTCTAATAAACTGTGGCTGGGTTGCGGGCAAAGCTATAGTTAGCCTCGCAATAACCATGTGGTGATCACTCCAAGTTGTGCAATTAATGTAATTACTACATCCCCTTATACATGGAGTTAAATCGTCTGAAATTACAATATGGTCATTATTAATTGAGGCCCCTCTACCATAAAATGTGGATAATATATTAGATGTAATGTAACTCCCTAGATCAACAACAAGATTCCAATTAAACCAATGAGTACTTAAATATTCTCCATACTGTGAATGCACAAAGTGAAACTGTCTCTCCCCCCAGTCATCTTCGTAACCACAGAACTATTTGGCAGATTTTGGGCATAAATGTGCATTAAAATCCCCAGCCCGATAAAAATATTGTTCTTTTTCATGAAGATAAATTAGTTTCAATCTGTGCTTACAATTACTTAGGGCCCAATTTTGATGTTGGGCGGAAAGTGATCCGACAGACTGTTGGAGGCTTTCTGCCTGACATTGAGGGTTTCCCTCCAACCGCCGTATTACGTTGACGGTGGTCGGAGGGAAACTTGCGGGGGTTCGGCTCCTCTTCCAACAGGCTCACAGAGCCCGTTGGAAGAGGAGCGGAACTGTAATCCCATGAATGATGGTGGAGCCAGCCGGGGTCTGCCGTCAGGATTACAATGTCACTTTCCCACAGACTTTCCATGTTGCCTTTCCGACATGAAAAGGCTGTCGGAAAGTGACTTTGGGGGCCCCTAGAAGGGACCCCCTTCTCCAGTGGCCCTCCGCTATGGGGCCTGGGGGGGCACCAATGGTACCCCCCTGAACATCACTGCACCATGTGGGGCCTGCCACACAGTGTAGGGATGTTTAAAAACATCCATTTTACAATGGCAGCTTGTGCTGCAGGCCTTTTCCACCCGCCGCACAAGCTGCTATTGTAGAATGGATGTTTCCGACTGCCCCATGGGGGGTCGCATCCTAGTTCTGCGGTCGGAATCGTCGACCTATGGTTGGGCGGTTCCTTTCCGCAATGGTGTCTGCCCGACATTGTAATGAGGCCCTTGATTGTGTCCACCAGCTTTGAGTGGAATACATTATTATAAAGATTCACTGTCAATAACTCATGAGTTGAATCCAAACTTAAACATAATAATAGAAAATGTAGTGATTCTACATAAGACCTTAATATATCAATTGGAAGGGGGATCGAGAATATAATACTAATTTTCCCTCTGCCTTGCCAGACACTGAGGTAGCTTGAGTACTGATGCAAAGAAAAATCATAAAAACGTTCAATAATCTACTCAACCTAACTGTATTTATTTTGACCCTTGAACTGGTCTCCAATTGTGTGATCCTAGGCAAATATTTTGTTTTTTGGAGCACTTCAAATATGCGCGTTCAGCATATCTGCTGTACAAAAATAATTCTCTTTGATTTAATAGACTAAACATTTACTCCATGTATAATAGGAGTCTGGCGCACAAATAGGGTACACTTGACCCTTGACTTGGGGCAGGAATTTTTCTCAGTTCATGTTTAAAAACTCACTTTTCATAAATATATTACTAAAGCATGATGTGGTAGTGCATTGTCCTATACAGATAGCACATTTCTCATTGAAATAGCCACAAATGTTCCCACTAACATGGAGATTGACTGATAAAACTATATAGCGCATAAACAATGTTGGAAATTGGGTTCCAGCAAAAAAATGTATCATTTGCATATCACCAAGTAAAGTGTTCTGATTGGTTTTTATCCTATAAAAACCTTTTTTTCATCACACAGAATTACAAAATGTATTTTGATATCTACTGAAATATACTTTGAAATGTTTGTGCAGTTCACTTATGAGCTATTTAAATGTAGTGTTAGAAACAAGCCTTACATCTTACAGCCTTTCATTTCACATGCTTTGCACAGCACAATTGTCAGGCAGTTGACTTTACAAAATCCTCTAATTCCGCAGTCAGAGAAAGAAAAGTAAATGTAAGAAGACAAACTGACTTTTGACCTCTGTCCCTGAATGTGGAGCAAGTGATTTAAAGGGATCTTTATTGCTCATTAGCTTGTGGTTGAACAGATCACCTGTTATTTGTCAGCTCGCCAGTCCGGGCCAGTAGGTCCTAACAATAGCTCGACCTGATTAAATGTATCACACCATAGCGAGTGGGCGAGTACATTTCTCAAGACCTGGTACTATATATATTACAACCATCTATTGACAATTCATTTTTCGCCCATGTCTCTTGTTGACAGATAATATATGTAGAGAGCTTGTTTATCTGCTCTGATTTTTAATTTATTCCTAATACCAGCCACATTCCAAGTCCAAACCATATATTCCTTTTCGCTATTAAATCACGTGTTTTACCTGCATAGAATTTTTGCTTGGTCAATTTGAGATGGAGAATCAACAGTCTTTCCAACAGGGGTTGTGTATTTAATGTTTATGGAAAATTAATTTGGACAAGTAGGCTAGGTCATCTAACTGGAGGTATAGAAGTATTGTATTGGAGTCAATCCTGTTCATTTATTGTTGATAAATTCATATATTAAGTCTGAGTGGAAACATTCTATCTTAAATCAGAAGAACCTTGTTTTTTTGGAGTTAAACTCTTCTCAGACCAACAGTCTCTGCTTTGTTTTTTTTAAAAAAAAAGCCCTAAGGGAACTGCTGTTATTCTACAACTAGGATAAAAAGAAACATTTAAGACACTAAAAATGTATCCTAGAAATTCAGGGTCCTTAAAATTAATTACAATGCAATCTCCCCCGCAAGATTTCTTCAACTTCTACATCCATGGGACTCTTAGCAAAATGTAATCCACTAGACATTGCGCATTGCCTACTCTATTTGATAACCAATGAATTGATTTGCTTCTCAATAAATTAACAGACTCAGTTTGATTAGAGTACAAGGGAGAAACATCCTTTAGGATTAGAAAATACAGTGTTGCGACTTGTGGTAAATGCAGGATATGGATATCCTTGGACTAATTTGTTTCGGGTGCTTTAATGCCCCCTGCAAAGGATTTACTAGTAACAGGGCCTCTTTCAATTAATTAATTTGCTCTAAATCTGTTTAACTAATCGAGGAGTGCCTTCCATTGTCATTTCTAGTTTGTTTCTGGGCGTGAAGGTTAAATTACAGCATGGAACATTGTCCTCACAATTTCCTCTCCAAGTTGAGACTGACAGATCAGTAGTCATGACAGCAGATCCACTAGCATAACGTCTTGTATGAGGAGGATTAGTATTGTATTGTAATTGAATTGTAATTGTATCTATATAACGCTTACGACCCCTGATGAGGCATCAAAGTGTTTTTTCGGTGAGTAGCACGCTACTCCGGAACCCATAAAGAATTAGTGGTGAAATAGTATAGTGAAATATGAAAGTAATTTGAGTGGTGGATATGTTAGTCAGTTATTTGGAGTGAGAGGATAGTGTATGGATAGAGGAGGGAAAAAGGTTTGCATTTATATTGCGCTTGCTACCCCTGATAAGGTGTTGAAGAGCTTTTTCGGCAAGTAGCACGCTACTCCAGAACCCATAAAGGATTAGTGGGGAATTAATATAGTTAAATATGAAAGTAATTTGAGTGGTGGATATGTTAGTCAGTTATTTGGATTGAGAGGATAGTGGAGGGATAGAAGAGGAAAAAGGTTTGCATTTATATAGCGCTTCCTACCCCGATGAGGTGTTGAAGCGCTTTTTCGGCTAGTGGCACGCCACTCTGGAACCCATAAAGAAATAAGGGTGAATTAGTATAGAGAAATATTAAGTTAATTTGAGTGATGGACATGTTAGTCTGTCATTTGGATTGAAAAGGATAGTCAACTTTAAGGATCCAGTAAGATAATTTGTGGAAGTTTCAAAAGTTGCTAATTTAGTCATCACCTCCGTAAACATTTGCTTTACATAATATTTCATTACTGTTATTTGGTTTTCACAGAAAACTGGTAGGAGGTTAAATTCTGAGGCCACATTTATATAAATTGGATTTTGTCCTGAAAAGAAAGAGGATTATTACCAATATCGGATATCGTTTTACCCTTTCTACGCAGAGACTAACATAGTTCTTTTCTTTTTTTTAATGTGGTGAGTAACTGATTGTGCATTGCAAATTAGATAATACACTAATATTACAAACGTCTTTGGTTATCACAAATGAGTTTATAGACCTTGATTTTGAAGGATTCGATGTTTCACTGCCAGAGCAGGTTTGTTCAGGTATGAGTGTTGTTATTGCTTTATCATTAGCACCTTCTAGTGTAGCCTGCAGTGCCAACTGTCTCATAGTCAACCTCCCCGCTATGTTCTCAATTTCTGAGTTAATAAGCACATTGCATTCAAGGGGTAACCTGTACTTATGACTTTATAACATCTGTCATTTACTGTAGGTTGAAGTGTTAGCTTCCACATACCCATGATGTGAAAATACAATGCAGGTTAAAGAACAAAGTGGCAAAAAAGAACATCCCGGAAAATACTAGACCTTAGCGAGGTAGTCCAGCCTAGTCTCCTCCGGACTCTGACAGGCACAGATGAGCCCGCTCTTTGCTACGGTCAGTCTCGTGGAGGTGCTTCTCACCTACCCCCAAGCAGGTACAGCATAAAGGGCGGTGAGCCTCAAAAGCTTCCTGCCCTATGCTAGCCAGGACCTGTCCAGCTAGTGGAGACGCCCGCTCCCCTGACCAAGCCCCACTTTTGACGGCAAGGTCGGCAGGAAAATTAGTAAGCAGGAGAGGTGTGTCCCCTCTCAGCCAAGACCACCCCTAAGGTGTCCCAAGCCGAAGTGAACCCTCCTTAGAAAATCCTGCATGTTGGATGGAAGAATTTGGGCCAATAGGTTTGGGGATGCCTCCTCACCAAAGGGAGAGGACATACAAAGGGTGCAGTCACCCTAAAGGTAAGTAGCCCTTTGACCAGTACCTGTAACGTCCCTAAATTGAGTATTTAGGGGCACCCCGAGCCTTGATACTCGATTCATGGTAACCTAAAGAAGAAAAAGGGCCGAAAAACCTGCAGCAGTGAAGACTCCAGTCGACGAACCGACTTGGACCCAGGACTACCGTCATGTCTGCAGCCTGTGATGAAACCTGCTCAAAAAAGCGACTCGTCCTCCAGGCCCAGCGACCTACACAACCCAGGGAGGACTGCCTGCCTTCCCTAGAGACCAGGAACTTCCAAGGACAGTGGCCCTGTCCACAAAGAAACCAACTCCAAGGACTCCTTTACCTTCTGCAATCGCAAGTCCTCCCCACTCAGCACCTGACGCTCACGGCCCAAGTCTGAGTGGCCCATTGGTCCAGTGAAGTCTCCCCAGTGATCCTGACCTCGCAACCATTCGTGGCTGACCTCTGTTGGCCTCCACGAAGATGCCGGTGACCACAACACAAAGGGTCCCCCCTGATCGTGACTGGCTCTGGTGAAGAGTTTCCAACATCTAAAGGCACCTCTGCATCCTGGGGTGACTCCTGGTCTGAGCCTGCAGTCTCTTTGTGAAACTGAGTTCCTCTATCTGCTTGCAATGGGCGCCTGACACTGTCTTTGCACCCTGCTGCCCCTGTGCCACTGGTGACGTATGATTGGTACTGCCTTGTGGCCCCCCCTGTGCTTGCTTAAACCCCCGGGGTCTGTGACCTGAAACCACTGGTACTTACCTGCTAACTGTGCCTCTCCAATCACCCCCAGTCCCCATAGACTAACGTTGGGCTTCGGGCACTGCCATTGACCACTGCACCCGGCCGCCCCCATGCTGCTGGTGGTGCAGACTTCGTGCCCACTTGAACCTGGTCCAAACCCCCGAAGGCTGGGGTGGTAAGTAGTGTACTTACCTGCAAATGCCCATAACTGTTTTACTTCCATAGGATAACATTCTATTTCTTGCTATTTGCAACAAGTGTCTGTTTTCTACATTGCTAAGTATTGCTTATGGTGATTGACACCACACATTATTTCTAATACTCCTGTAAAATATTCCTATTGCTATGTGCAACACATTCCCACTGTACCTGAAAGTATTGCTCTTTTTGAACTGGTTTTGACCTGCAATTGAGTTCCTCTTCGTCCTGAAAAGTAACAAAGTAATATTTGTATACAAACATTGGACTTGGAGATAACCATTGAGTGTGCGCTTCATTTCTTGACTGTGTGTGTACAAAAAATGCTTAACACAACCCTCTGATAAGCCTAGCTGCTCAACCACACTACCACAAAGGAGAGTAAAGTATTATCTACTTTAGCCTCTGTGAAGCCTTTGGGGATCCACTAGACTCTTTGCACACTATACCTTACGTTGGTGTAGTCTATACAGAGCCCGCTTCCTACACTCTCTATTTTATATTGCTGGCGATCAATCTTGGCTGTTCTCTTGATTATCAGCCTTGCATTATCTATCAACCGTCTTCTGCCTTTGTCTCTCTACCTGCCTCTATGTCTCCCCTTTCTGCTTTTTCTTTAACTTGTCTGTAAAAGATCTCCTTGTCCTAGTCATGTGTGATTTTATCTTTGCAGATAAAAAGATCTTAAGAAAAGGCAATGGTTCTCTGGACTTTGGCAACCATTGTGAATTTGGCTCAAAATAAGAAACAAGCCAATCGGAATGATACGAAGGACAGGTCGGTATTTCATCCAAAGCGCATTGGAACTAATTATATATAAAATAAAGCATGTTCTGAGAATTGCAAGCTTCCTTACAAACAATCCAGCAGGAAACTAAAAGAGCCATTCTTTAGGTACACAAGGGATAAACACACTATAGACTGGCATTGCTACTCATAAACAATGTGTAAGGTCCTGGCCCACAATATGAATTACTTTCGGGGCCACTGCCCTATGAGAAAATATTACCTGGAGTCTCCTTTAGTGAGGGAACATGGGCCCTTTCTATTTTCAAATTATAAAATCTAATCATAGCAAAATATTTTTCCCAAACTTGAAATCCCTAATATATTTTATTGAAATTAAAACAATGTTTGTTACTGGCAGGCATATGATTCTATTATTTACATGGAACAGGCAACAAGGAGCACAGACGACAAGACTCCACTTACTAAATTTAAAAAAAAGTAATTATGTAAAAATCACATAATTTGCAATAAATTCATATGCTGGCATCCCACCTTCTGGCTAAAAGAGAAATTAGGGTTTTCCCCTTAAGAAATATTTCCTGTCAGGGCAATGAAAATTAAAAATGCATTTATCCTGAACGACTACTTGTGAAAGGTCATGCTGCTATGGAGTATCCTGAGCACTGCCACTCAGACTTTCCTTGCTACATTTTAATTTGATAAAAAGAAAACTAGGCATCTACATTGTGTGTGATTGGTAGGTTTCGCCTGCACAAAGCTTGTGGTGTGCTTGTGAAATCTCTTGTATTTAAAAAAAATCATTCTTAAAAGGGGCTTAAAGCCCGCCCAATACTTACCTTGACTTACCATTGATATTTCCCACATGGCTCTTATGTCACATTACTTACTATTGGCTGGCTCCCACGTGGCTCCTTGTCGCTCTACTTACCATTGGCTGGCTCCAATGTGGCTCCTCGGTGGTTAGAGTTTCCTCCTAGCCTCTGTCGTTGTGCCGTGGAGCCTGGACCAACTACTGCTTCCGGTGGCCAGTGTCCTTATACTGACCACAGACTTCTACAGGTACTATTTTGTTTACATTACTTTTCCCTCCTCTTCACCCCCATGATATCCTTTGTCTTCTTACCCTTCTGGCAATAGACTGTTTCTCAGCAGCCTACACCCCTCCCCCCACCATTCGTTTCTCAAAACCCCTGACTCCCCCCTCCTCCTGCTGTCCGTGGCTAAAATAAAAAAAACAGGAATTTCAAAACAAGTACAGGACCAGAAACCAAACTGGTCCTCTATATAAAGCACTATCAACATTCAAGCACAGTTGCCAACATTTAGCGATGGTCAACATCTATCTACCTTCCTCTCCTTAGTCTCCTACTGACGGGGGCTTGGATCACTATGTGCCTCCGGGGCATTGCCTGCATGCACCCAGATCTGGAGAACCCATTAAAAGATGACTTCACGATTGTCAGCTGCTAAGCATGCCATTGTAGATATAGAAGGCAGCCCCCGCCTCTTTCTTACTGCGCGGTGCTTCTAATTTTGCTCCTGCAGAGAAAGAAGCCTTTTAGCCTTCTGCTCCAGTGCAAACCATCCACAGATAAAAAAAAGTCTACGCATGTGTACATGGACATGAACTGTATCCCCATTTTAATGGTCACTTACATTTCCGAGCTGGAAAAAACTCACTTTTTTTTTTAAGGTCAGGTGAACAAATAGGCTGACTTATTAGATGCAGACACTGCTAAAGGTTTGTGAGTAGAATACAGTGTGTGCGATACCAGGGCTGGCTCAAGGAAGCAAATGTGGGGGCATATTAACAATGCGGCGATAAAAAAAAGGTTTATCGCCTTATCAGCAAAGACACGCTATTGCGTGTTTTGCTGATTTTGCTCCCGTTTCCAGCACGCCTAACTTCGCATCACTAATGAGATGCAAAGTAGGCGTGTCTGTGGAAACAACTTGGGTAAATATCGCGAAGGCAGCTTCGCGATATTTACAATGCGGGGAAGCGATTATTTTAATTGCGCTAAGTATGCCTTAACACAGGAATTTAACGTCTGTTAAATTCCTGACTAAAGCATACCTAACATGGGAGGTGGATTCATGTGATACGACCACAGGGTCGTATTATCAAGCATATCGCCGTTTTACATGGAACATCGCTAGAAAACCAGCGATGTTTCATGGAAAAGGGCGCTATCGCTGGAATATACATCGCCATGGCGCTAAGCGTTGTTAATACAACGCTAGCCTGGCAAAATATTCCAGCGATAGACAAAGATGCGGTATACAAGGTCAGCGATAATTATCGCTGCCTGTTGCAAATATGCCGCCTAGTCTCAAAAGCGGCCCACCTAATCTGCAGGCCATTGGGAAGGATCTGAATGGTGAGACCACCTGTAGTACAGTGTGAAGCAATTTTTTACTGCCACTGCTAGCAGTGTGTCCTGTAAGAGAACCTTTCACTGCTGTTAAGTATACTTACTGTAAATGCCAAAGTAAGGGAACAAAATGCCAGCCCGCTCCCATTTTGCAACACATTTCCTCTCGCTGCGCCTCACTTTTTCCCAAAGCTTCTCTCCATATTCTCTTTCTCTGCACCCCTTCCCCTTCCTCCCACCGTCCTTTGCTCATCACCCCGACTCACCATTCTCCTGCCACCTGTTTTTGCAGGGTGCAAACAGTGGGGCCTATTTACAAGTCGCTTGCGCCGCTTTTGCGTCATTTTTAACATGGGAAAAAGTGACGTACGGGCGGCGCAAGGGGCTTGTAGCTAAGCCCCAGAGCTGTTTGTGGTGTGTTGCTGGAAGTTGCAGGCTCACACATTAAACGCAGTCCTTAGAGATCGCGTAGGTGCATATTCAGTTTTCGACATGCACTCATGCCTGCAGTTATGTTTCATTGGGTGCTTCCACTTACTGTGAAATGCGCATCTTTGCAACAGATGCTGCAGCAGTATTTTCCAGGAACAACGTTTCACAAATCAGGACATAGCGTCTCTTTGCCTGTGCGCATAGCAAGGGTGTTGTGGAGCCTCTAGCAAGTAACGTGGGCCACCCTGCCCCAAGCTCTATGATAAAAATTCAACCTTAATTAGATCCCGAAGGCCGTTCACACTTGAGTGACCAGGTGCCCCTGCTGCATTACTAATATCTACTTACCTGCTTAATTGTAATTGCATTTATATAGCGCTTATTGTCCCTGACGAGGCGTCAAAGCGCTTTGTCGGCGAGCAGCACGCTACTCCGGAACCCAAAGAGGATTAGTGGTGAATTAATATAGGGAGATGTAAGAATAATTTGAGCAGTGGGCATGTGAGTTTGTAATTTGGCTTGAAAAAGGATAGTGGAGGGATAGAAGAGGGAAGGGTTTGCATTTAGATAGCACTTGCTACCCCTGATGAGGTGTCGAAGCGCTTTTCGGTGGGTATCACGCTACTCCAGAACCCAAACAAGATCAATGGGGAATTAGTATAGGGAAATATGAAATTAATTTGAGTGGTGGACATGTGATTCTGTTAGCTGGATTGAAAAGGATAGTGAAGGGATAGAAGAGGGAAGGGTCTGAAAAGTGTTTTATTGGAGCTCATAGCAGTGGAAGGAGGTTTGGGATAAGTAAAGGGGAGGTGGAGGGGTAAGAGTCCAGGGAAGGGTTTAAAAAAGCTTCTTGGGGAGATCTTAATAGTAAAAGACGTATGAGATGATGAAAGGAGGGGTAGAGAAGGGAAGGGTCTAGAAAAGGGTTATTTTGTGGATCATAGTAGTAGAATGGGGTTTGGGATGAATGAGAGAGTGGAGGTAGAGGATATATATGGCGAGAGTTATAAGGTGAGAAATAGGGCAGTGCATTGGCGAGAGTAGTAGAATGGAGTTTGGGATGAGTAAGAGAGTGGAGGTAAAGGCTATATTGAGAGAGGTATAGGGAGAGAAATACGGTAGTGCATTGGAGAGAGTAGTAGAATGAGGTTTGAGACAGAGAATGGAAGTAGAGGATATATTCCATGAGGCATAGGGTGAGATATAGGGTAGTGCATTGGAGATGCTGAATTAAAAGTAAGGTAATAAAGATTGATAAGTAATTAGGTGCAGAAGGACGTTCACTCTCGGGTGACCAGGTGCCCCTGCTCCCGCTGCATTACTAATATCTACTTCTCTGCTTAATACCCCTTTGAGCTTATTATGTGCTAAAAAAAAGGAACAGTGGAGGTGGGAAATAATTATAATTATTAAATCCTGAAAGCGTCATTCCTGGGCCCCTCCTAAAGCAACTTCCTGCTCTGGTGGACAGACAATGTCGTGACTCGGCTGCTTGTAGAAGCCCCAGCCTGCTGGTGCCTGATGTCTTACATCTGTTCAGTGATTGATGGGGCCTCAAATACAAGTGAATACCCGCAAGCACAAAGCAAACAGGCTAATAAGGGCATTACTTCAAAGGCTTGTTTCAATACAATCTACTTATCTTAATTGAAACTTCTTTCTTGTGGTAGCTGCTGAGGCAGATAAGGACAATGCACAGCACACATTCACTGAAACCATGCATATATTTCTGATGGGGACTACATCATGTTTTCTTGTGTAGAATTTTCAGGGTAATTGCATGCAAACTTTTTTACATGTTGTACAGTTGAGCTGCAGTGCAACATGGCTTACTGAAAAAAAACACAAAAACGCTATAACGGGGCCAGCATTGACTGTGTCATAGCGCTTTATTTTTGTTTTATTTTAAGTCATCTTGCACAGCAACTCAAATACTATGAAACATGTAAAAAAACAGAATCTGGTAATACATTACTGGACCATGCAGTATAAGTAAAATCAAATTCCAACCATGGGGCACATTTATTTAAGGATATTTTTTAAAAGACATACTGTTATATTCCAGAAGTCCATTTGGTGTCTTGCTAACATGCCTGAATTATTATATTTAATCAGAATTTATTTTTTAGTGCCCAGTCTCCAAGGTTATATACGATTAAAGTGTTTAAATAATGGAGTGCACCCTCTCCACTCTCCGAGCTCTGGTAACAAAAAATTATATTTTATAACAACTTAGTAGAATCTATTTTCTTTTATGAAGGGGTCTTTGGCAGAATTGTTCCGAGAGGATTCACCAAGCAAAGTGCAGCTTGCCATTTCAAATGTATAACTTACCATCAGCTAAATCTGCTTGTTCGCTCTTCTATGCACTCGAATATTCTGTTTCTACAGCTGCTCCCAGATGTGTATGCATAGCTTTGGCTTTTACTTAGGAAAGGAAATCAGACAGGCACCTTCCACCCACTCCTATGGGGTGAGCTCATAGGAATATTTGGGATGTCAAAATGTAATTCACCTGCCAGAGAATCTCTTGAAAGATACAAATGAGGAGCTGTACCTCTATCCCTCTGGAATCAGTACACACAAACCTTGTTCTTTTATAATAATTAGTGATGGTTAACATATATAAGTGTATTAGCATTATCATCTTAATATTGGACAACTCACGATAATTAATATTAAAATGAATGTAATATAAACCCCAAAAATTATTAGTCACACATCTCTAAGCAAGCACTATAAGAAGCTCCTTTACTCCTTCAAGAATTGATTTACTATTCTCACTCCAAACTAAGCAACAATAGGGAAAGTCTTGGACTTCGGAAGATTAGTTCTACTCTTCCCATTCCAACCAAGCAGCAGTAGTGATAGTGTTTAGACTTTAGAGAGGTTAGATTTACTATTCC
Organism: Triturus cristatus; assembly: GCF_964204655.1. Taxonomy (NCBI): domain Eukaryota; kingdom Metazoa; phylum Chordata; class Amphibia; order Caudata; family Salamandridae; genus Triturus; species Triturus cristatus. Next base: position 141,785,946 of record NC_140595.1, on the reverse strand, counting down.
TACTGCAACGTAAGCAAAAGTATGGCAAGTATTGGACTTTGAAAGATTAGATTTACTATTCCTACTTCAACGTAAGCAACAGCATGGAAAGTATTGGACTTTGGAAGAGTTCGATTTACTATTCCAACTCCAATTTAAATAAAAGTAGGGGAAGGTTGGAATTTGCAGGGGTTAGATTTACTATTACCATTCCAACATAAACAAAACCGGGAAAGTGTTGGATTTGAGATTTACTATCCCAACTCCCTGGTAAGCAAAACTAGGTAAAATGTCCCACTCCAATGTAAGCAACAGTCAGCAATGCTACAATGAAGTGACTTGAACCCAGTGGTACGATAGAAGTCTTATATTGGGAGCAAGTACACTGATTCCTGGTTGAGATCTTTTTTAGCCATGTGTGCTCTACGTCTGTTACAAGAAATACAGGGTAGAATTTAGATAGATGATGAGAACTCAACTTTCATAGCTGGCGTAAGCAATAAGACGTGGCAAATGCTCCATTTTCCAATACCACATTAAATTCCCTGATTGTCAGTGTGAGTCTGACTTAGGTGTGACAGGCCCTCAGAAATTAAATATAGCTATATTTATTTCTGGTTCAGACAGTAGGATGTTATTCAGTATCATTTTCAATAATAACAAAACCAATTCTGCATCCCCTTCCGTGTCCTTCCTAGATCAACATAACTTCTGTGGTTCTGCAGTTGTGTTGTATTGTCAAGGTATGTGTCAGTGTGTCATTCATAGTGTGTGCTCTGTAACCCCTGAAAGTTGGGGAATATATACATGCATTATCTACTGGTGGTCACCAGTGGATAGCTATGGTAAGTATGTAGTTTCCATAGGAAGAGCATTTTTTCATTTGCCAATAACTTTGGCGGCATTTGACGAATCCTCATGAACTTTTGAAAACTAGTTTGCCGCTCACTTCAGCTGCTGTCATGAAAGTTTTGGGGTGGTCCATCAAGTGGGGACCGAGAAAAGGGCGGGTCATAAAAATGTGTTTTCCCCATGTTAATTTCCATAGGAACTTTAGACACGGCTTCAGCCCGAACTGCTTAACAGAATTGCACTGAATTTGGCAGAAACTTAGCTGTTGGTCCGGAAAGTGACCTTTTTGTAAACTGATGTAAATCCGTTCAGTAGTTGCGGAGTAGTTTAAAGAAACTTCCAATTGTTTATCTAGGGACACAGAGAATCCAGGCCCCTCCCCATCTCGTACTTAGATCTGATTGGCTGCCAACACTTCAAACCAGGAAGTGTTGGCAGCCATCATGGGACAGAAAACTAGAAATACTTCACCCCGAGGCCATAGAACCATAGGAATTCACTTAAATACCCAAAGGATACAGGAACGTAATAGTTAGGTGATAACATTTGATAAACCTTAGAAATTCACACAAAAAAACAAAGGTTACAGGGACGTTATACTTACAAAATAGAATTAAAAAAAGCATAGAAATTCACTCTGCAAACTCATTCCTCGTTCCGTAAGGCCTTGAAGACCTGGCTCTTCACCAGCGTGAATCTGTAAGCCCTTTTACCTATGGACATTCTTGATCTTGATCCCTTTCCGCAGCGCCTTGATGCCCCTGGGCTAAGTTTGCGCTTTATAAAGCTTATATTCATTCATTCATTCATAGAAATTTACTGAAAAAAACAAAGTTGACAGGGATGTTTTGGTAAGGCTAACATTTCGCTTGTACAAAACCAGTGAAATTCATCAGTTATAGTTACCTGAGCTAACTATAACTTACACCCCCGCAATGCACTGCTTATGACCTCACTTATTACATCACTCATGACATGGTCAGTAACATCACTGATGACATCACTATAACTCGTGCTCTAAGGTAACTATAACTTGCACCGCTCGCCATGCACTGCTAATTACCCCACATATTACATCACTCATTACATCTTCTATGACATCATAAATAAAATCACAGCAACATTGTCAGTGAAATTATTGATGATTAGACTGTGCATGGCAGGGACGTGAGTTATAGTTACCTTAAGGCGTGAGTAATAGGTTCTTGAGATAACTCTAACTATAACTGCTGAATTTCTATGGGTTTGTTAATTTCAGATATTGTCAATAGTTTTCAGCAATAATGAAATACAATTTTTTTTCAACCGCTCTATGTAAAATAGATACCATTGTTCAAGTTAAAATAAATATTTAATAATTTGGTTTGTAACTGTATCTAACTTGTCAATACTTGTGCTCACAAACATTCAGTTGTTCTTGTCAGTTCACAATATCCATTTTTCAACCAGTATATATTATCGTAGAGACCAAATATTGAAGTGCACGAAGCTATGCTTTAAAGCTTATTTGTGGAGAGGCCATGATTTCTGAACAGACCATTCAAGGAGTGTATTTTTCTCCAGAAATATTCATTTATTCAAAAACAAAGTCCATAATTATTTCATGTTTCTGGTAGGTAAGCCTCTTGGAGAATGCCAACACGTTTTGGCCTATCAGATTGTACATGATATGTCTGTCACCATCACAATCTTTTTTGTAGTTTCACCGTGCATAATGCTGACTAAAGAGTAAAGAAAACATAAGCGAGGCTGTATATGTGATTACTGATCATTGTGTGACAGCTCTGGAAGAAGCTTTCGGGAGATTGACTTAACCATGAATATGATAGAGCAATATATGTTTAACTGACTTTACAAGTCATGGTGACAACTGATGCTCTTTTTGAAATAGTTATGGCGCCGTGGTACAATTCTATGGAAAGCATCAGGGAGATTAATTTGAAAATATAAAATTTAACATTTTGTTAGAAATATATGAATAAAGTGATATGGGGGGGGTCTCTCAATTAGTCTGTTTATGGAGCCCATGGGAGCCTTGATTCTGTAAATGGGAATGCAAAAATTACTTCAGTAGCAATTTTTAGAGAAAGGATTGGTGAATCGACGCAAAACTTTCCATGAAGGAACTGATGTTGCTGAACTTTTTTGGGAAATGTTTTGTGCAGATCTGTCAAACGCCACCAACGTTATTAGTTAAACAGAAAACTCTCTTCCTATGACACTCTGACCTAATTATAACCTCACAAGTGACTATATATATAAATATATGCAAAAAGAGAAGCAGAGAACTCTGAGTAGTTCTCAAGTTTAGGTGGAAAGCAGCTCCTGTTAGAGCACTCTCAACACCAGTGACATGCTAGATCTGCTCACCTCAAATGTCTGCTTTTCTCTCAAAGTCTTTAAGCATAGGATTAGCACAGTGCCATCCACGCCGAGAAAGAAAGGGACAAAGTCTTTCGCCATTTTTACAGCAAAGTCTTTAGGCATAGGACCAGCATAGTACTGTCAATGCTGAGCTGTAAAATGACAAAAGCCATTCACCACTCCAGGCACAGTATACCAGCTTTGAATTGGTAAAATACCAGCCAAGCCAACCTGAAATGAGTAAAAGCGACCCCTGACACAGTTTTGCTCTAATTAGAGCTCTTCAGAGAGGTATAGCTTTGTCCAGACACAACGGAGCTCCCAGTATAAGTCAGAACAATACCCTTTCAGGCATAGAGTGACCCATAAATTATGCAAAAAAAGAAGCAGAGAACTCTGGGTAGTTCTCAAGTTTAGGTGGAAAGCAGACCCTGTTAGAGCACTCTCAACACCAGCGACACTCTAGATCTGCTCACCTCAAATGTCTGCTTTTCTATCAAAGTCTTAGGATTACGACAGTGCCATCCACGCCGAGATAGAAAGGGACAAAGTATTTTGCTATTTCTACAGCAAAGTCTTTAGCATAGAACTAGCACAGTGCTGTCCATGCTGGGCTGTAAAATGACAAAAGCCATTCATCGCTCCAGGCACATATTGCAGCTTTGAATTGGTAAAATGTGTGTGTGTGCTTTTTTTTTTATAAATGACTTGGCCCCTCACCCTGGCCCCTGCAGACAGTAGAAACACACAGCTGTTGTTATTTTACATTAGTATGTTATTATGTACAAATAATCAATGAAGCGCAATTCTTACTAAAAACTCAACATTCATTACTAAAGCTAGAGCAAGGTGGAGGAAAGCCCTAAACATGGCTTACATCAATTCCCTATTCCTATTAGTCTAAAATTCAAAATTATTCAAAAATATATTCAGCCATATAATTTACCTGGCTGTGTCACCTAATTAATTTACAGCATACCAAGTCATAATAGTTTTGCCGCATGCCTTACTTCACTGTTGGGCCTGTAGTCGGAGCATGTGTCCCTTAAGATCTGGTCCATTTGCCTAACCCTTCCCTTCTCTGGCTTCAGCACGTTTTTTGCTACTTCTGTGCATAGCAGGCATTGCTTTGTTGCAGAAGTGCATGGAAGGCAGCATTTCTTCCTCCTAAGCGAATTCTGTACCATGCACGATGGCCCTGTTGTTGCAAGCATCACAAGCAGCTCTGAGAGACTGAAAATTCCTTCTCTGTCTTGTGTACTTGTCCACTGTTGAAATGGAGTTTTGAAAATATAAACATGGCAACTGTGTACACATTCGTTAGCATTACCTTTCAAACAGTTACTATTGAAAACCATTTTCGAGGCCCTAAACCTAATTCACACATACATTTTAATGTATTAGTGTGCCCATGTTGTAATACAATCAGGCTTGACATGTATGTAGCATATGTATTACCAGTGAAGCTCTGAAACACACTCTGGGCCAGATGTACGACCGCTATTAGCTAATGCAAATGGAAATCGGGCCGTTTGTGACCGCTAAAAAGGGTTGTGGCTAGTACAAACCCTATTTTGCAAGTTGGTAACCTATTACAACTCGCAAAATAGGGTTTGCGAGTCGCTATTAGGAAGAGGTGTACCAAGGGCATTCCTTCCTAATAATTAGTAGCAGGGGGATGTACGATTGCTTTGCAACCGCAAACAATCGCAGTTATCACCAATTTCAAATTGGTGGTAAGCCAGTTGCAAACGGGAAGAGACCCCTTCTCCTTTGTGTGTGGAAGCAAAAATATGTATTTTTTTAAATGAAAAGAAAACCTTTCCTCTATTTCTTTTAAATGTATTCCGTTCTCCTTTAAGGAAAACAGGCTGCATTTGGAAAAAAAATGTTGCTTTATTTAAAAAACAGACACAGACATGGTGGTCTGCTGTGCCCAGCAGGCCACCATCCCAGTTATTGTAGCCATTCCCAATAATGTGGCCTGCCCTGCACTGCAGAATATCGAATCAGGCTAGCAAAATCTGCATTTCACCCTGCCCTCAGAAGAGGACCAAACTGCTTGCTTGCTTCTCACCTGCATGTGCCACAGGTCCCTTGGGCCATCTTAGAACCTGAAATAAGACTTCTTCACAGTGGATTTCCTTGTCCAGAACATTGCTATTCTCAGTCCTTTTAAGCCATACCTGTGATAATCTGTTTGTAATGCCTTTTCTGCCCCCGCACCTACCGGGCACTGATTCCCTCACCGGGCTAGCAGAATCATCCTCTCTGTATCTGCCCTAAGGTTGCTCCATTTTAAAGCTAAAGTTCTCCTGGCACAATTTCTCCACCATGTTCATTCTGAATAAAAAGACTGAATAGCCTCTGTGTTTAAATCTTCTGCCTCCTAGGCCTCAATGCAAACTTCATAGCTGCTCCTGGACTTGTTCTTTTCCTCCTTTTCCTCCAGTCCATTGAGAGACCCCTGTGTCAGTCCCCATTCCTTTAAAGAATCAGATGCCCCAGTGCTGCAAGTGCTATGCCTACTCTTGTGGCTGCTAATTTTCTATTCCAAAAGTTGTGTCAACCCATGAATAGGCCCAATCCCCTCACATACTAAGACAAGAAGACCTTTTTGCCTTTATGCATTATACATGCATACGTCACGGGTCCCCAATCTCAGCCACCTATCATGGTCTGATCACTGTTTAAACAATATCTAGTGCATGCTGGGCTATTCAGTCCACACATCTCTGTTTCCATCCGACATTTGGATCACACTGGGATCCCTACTCCAGCAGGAAGTGGGCAAATGTGGAAAACCCTTTGCCTTGACTTTTGTATTCACTACTGATGTCACATATTCAAATTACATTATACCTGTGCCTCTTCCCAGATTCTTTCCTCAAAACAATTTACCTTTTTTCTCCCCCACTGAGTACGCTGTAAATTGCACCACAAAAAGGATTTATGACATCCCAACAACAGTAAGCATCGAATAAGTGGAACAGAAGTACTGTATGGGAAGTGATGCTCCTTTCAGAATCCTCTTGCGCACCAATCACAAAGGCAACAAACAAGGCATTTAATTAAAGCTGCAATTTTGGAATTCTGAAGACCTTTACCCATGTCCAATATCTTGTTAAATTTGATGTGCACAAGGGGGAGAGAGATTCACCAGAGGATGTTGTACGACTAAAATGTCACGCTAATCCAAGTGTTGTTTTTCTGTATAGTATTCAGCCAAGTGTCAAAACAATGACATATCTTTAAAACACATTGGGCCATATTATCAAGGAACGGTGATAACATTATCGCCACTTTAGTTCACACCAGAACCTGGGCTTCTATGGGAATTCACAAGGGCATATTATCAAGGCCATTATCGCTGCTTTAGTGGCAGTTTTCTGCCTGGAAAGCGGCGATAATGTTATTGCCATTCCTTGATAATATGGCCCCGTATGTGGTCATCTGCTTCCTTGAAAGTTGGAGTCCTAGTATATTGTGACTTTGTATCTTCCTGTTGGCTATCTGGGTCTTCTTTGCTATTTGGTGCTCAAGTGTCTGAAATCCCTTTCAGAAGAGGCCGGCAGCTGTAGTGCCCAGTACCTCAAGATGATGCATAAAACAAGAGTTCAACAGATCTTTTGGAAAGACCATTAGAGAGGCTCCTAGTTGCCATTAGTCATTTTCTAGAAGTTATTTCCCCAAACACAGACTGAACTGAAAACTGGTACCACTTCCATTGGTTCTGGAAGCAGAGTGTAAAGTAAACTAAAACTGAGTTTAAAGAGAAACTAAAACTGAAATACAATATAGGCACAATTGAGAGAAACTGCTGAGTACAACTCAAGCCAGTTAATTTTTGTTGCATACCCTGACACCATTGAAACATCAGCAGAGGCAGACCATGTGGTGTATCTGAGGACATAGCATTCTGGTTCACCTCTAGCATTGCCTTTAATAAACTGAAGCATTTTAATCATTTCAGAAACCCCGTGCTAGTCATTGCTCAATTGCAATGAGCCAAAGTCATGGGACCGTCATTAGAAATATGGCCTCAGTTGGGTTTCTGTGGCGGTGGAACCTATATGCAATTTGACTGGCTCTTGCATTGCAAAACTTGTGGTTCCCGCACCTTATTTAGAGATGGGGAAATTACCAGGTTTCGGACTGTGGGGCTTGAGCGTGCTCCGCTATTTAGAAACCTTTTTCCAGCAGCCCATCTGCCACAGGGCTGCTTTTTCCACAGAGAGGAGAGCCAAGACATGTATTGGTGGGTCACCTGCCAACAATTTCTCCTGCTCTGGTCAACCATGGTGAGGCATGGCCGCCAATGCTATTGCCAAATCTGCTATCGCGCTTTTAGAAAAAAATAGTCCCCTCAAAGCCTTCAGGCATTTGTAATTACAGTAAGCAGATCTCTATCAGGCTTGTAGCGACTTTGATGGTCCAGTTGCTGAAGAACTTTGTACTGCCCGTGGAGGTCTCATTAACCATAAAAGACTGTAATCACCTGCTGCCAGAGTCAGGTTTTCTCTGAGCAGCTTCCTGTTTAAGAACGCACCAGGAGAAACCCACCATATTATTTTGATTGTGGCTTCGAAGAAACCTTCTTCCATTTGGTTCTTGATCTTCTCCGCAAGCAGTCAGTCATCGGCTTTTAATGCGCTTTCTACATCCTAAATTCCCCACTTAAGCTTAAGTGGTTTGATATCCTCTCTTTAAGACCCAACTGCATACTACCGGATCGACTTTTGGTTCAGCTTACTTACTAGCCCTGCTGACCAATCCTACTGAGAAAAAAACCTATAATAACACTTAGAAAATTGTCGGATATTTTTTATACCGCCCCTTCATAGACTTCTATTAGCTCATCTTGAAACCTTTATTGTAGTAGTCCCACTCTCTACTATCATAACCAAGGTTAACCCATCTTTAAATCTCTGCTTCACACTCCAAAACGTTTTGTGTTATTAATATGTTGGTTTGGACATTAGAGTCTTCATTGTTTAGATGTTTTCCATTTGTGGTTAATGATTCCTCTATTCTCCAGTTCCCTGGTGGAGTAAAGTCTTTAATTTAGACTGCAATACATAAAGAGCCAAGTGTTCTTAAATGTCTTTTAGCTTGCCGCTGTTTGTGAGTAGCTATTTTTTGAGAGCTCAGGAAATGGGCCCAAATTTAAGTGGACATGGACATTTCACCTGCCCCCAAGAGGCTAAGGGCCAAATATTGGAACTGACTAGTCACAAAAAGTGGAAACAATAAACCTAACAACCGAAAAAAAGGATACATTACCATAATACTGTTTAAAAAAAGTTTTAATCAAAAATAAATTTCACAATACCATAGATAATTAAATAAAAACATAAAATACATTATAATAAAACAACATAATCAAAATTATATTATGGTAAACTACATTTTAAACTTCAATACTGTTGAAAAAAATGTTTAAAAAAGGGGACTTTTATCCTTGATACTTTTGATCGTAATATTTTTGTAGTCATGATATTTTGACGAAGGTATTACGTGACGTCCAAATAACCTTTTTCAGTCACTATTTAGTGGGAACACCATTGGTACATTGCATCTCCCCTCACAGCAGTTAAGTCTGACAAGCATGCACTATATTTGAAGTGACTGCTTGACAAACATTATTTTGTTCAGAGGAAACAAAACCCCAAACTGGGAGTTTGTTTTTTCCGGAACAAAAAGTAGGTGGCTGAGATGCGCAGGTAACTTTTTCTCCATGCGTGTAGGCTATATAACATTTTACTCGCTGCTGTCTGTCATGCATCCCACGGTGGACATTGGCAGGGAAAATGAGTAACAATCTCCACCCGACAAATAGGGTGGACCTATTTAATTGTGATCCAGCAGTCTTGCGGCAGATGGGTCAGTGCTCCAGGGGTTCCCGCTAGTGGCACCTGTGGAGGCTTCACCAAAAGTAACTCGGTGGTTCACCTAACTCTTAGATTAGGGGGGCCATGGGCTTACAATGGCGGTAGGAATGTCGGTTTATGGTGATCCTCCCATTCCACCAAATCCTATGTAAGGATCTTAGAGTAAGCTTTTGTGTTCATGAATCGATTACCTTTTTGTCCGTACAAGTTCTCTGTATTTTATTTGATGGCTTTCCTCCGTAGTCTTGTGTTTGTCACTTAAGCTACAATCTGTGTTGGCCTGACATATCGGGTGAGCCTTTATCCCTGTTTTGTCTTTTAATCTTACTAAGGGGTAAGCTTAATAAAGTCTATGGCTGACCTGTAGGTAATTTATCGCCAACCTTTTCCCTTCGTTTTGGCACTCATGTTCTACACAGTTTTACATTGAACTTAGTGATAGTGTTCATTTACAACATCTTTCCAGGCTTAAGTATTCCCTCAAAGAGATTGAGTCCTCTTGTCTCAAAGATCATTGACATGAGTGAGGAGCAGGCCATATGGTGAAGCAAGCCACCACATGGTGGTAAGGGGTCAACATCCTATAAGGAAGGACATGGACTCTACTTACCAGTTATGACCAGGAGAGAATAACACACTCACCTGATAAAGGGTTTCTTCTGCTCTCTTTATTTTTCCCCTGAGTACCTGCACCACTTACAAAGGCACAGACCAGATGTATGTTGTGTGCAGAGATACAGGTGAGAGACAATGTTTCTACAAGTGCCAACAGCGAGATCTCTGAAGGGCAAGATGAGGCACAGGAGCTGCCCTTGCAGAAACCTACAGTGCATATAGTGTATTTATGTAGACCCTAGTGTGGCTGTGTGCAGAAGTACAATCATAGCTTCCATGGAGGGCGAGATCGTAGTGAAGGTGAGCTTAACATGCTCAGTGTTTAATGCTTGAACATAGTTGATTATGAAGACTGTGTGTAATCTGCATAACCTGTTGTCTTTTTCAGAGAAAAGTTAAGATGACGGCTGGGGTGATGCTCTGCTTTCCTTCTGGTCGTCCAGGTTGGCAGCCTCTTCTCTTCCTTGCACTAGAAGCTGTTCTCACAGGTTTGAGCTGGAGCTGTCCACCTGTGTGTGAATGTTCTTCACAAGACAGTACGGTATTGTGCAGCCACAGGCAGCTTACCTCTGTCCCTGACAAAATCCCACCAGAATCCCAGTTCCTGGACCTGAGCAAAAACAGAATCAGATCCCTCAATCAGGGCTTGTTTTCACACCTCAAAGCATTACAAGAGTTGGATTTGAGCATGAACATAATTTCCAAGATTGAACCTGGAACATTCAGATACCTCCAGAATCTCATGACACTTAATCTGAAAAATAACCAACTTAAACTTGTTCCGGCCGGTGTATTCAGTGGCCTTCCGAACCTCACATTTCTTGACATCAGTGACAATGATATTGTCATCTTTCTTGACCACTCATTTAAGGACCTTTTCAATCTGAGGAATTTAGAAGCTGGGGACAATCAACTGGTTTTCGTGTCACATCGGGCCTTTGGTAGTCTTCATAACTTGCAGCAGCTGACCTTGGAAAAGTGCAACTTGTCAAGTGTCCCAGCTCACGCCCTATCCCATCTCCATCACCTGATCGTATTTAGGTTCAGAAAGCTAAATATCAGCATTATCCATAACTATTCTTTTAAAAGGCTAAATCACCTGAAGGTCTTGGAAATAGACCAGTGGCCTTTTCTTGACACTTTAGAGCCCAACAGTCTTTTTGGTGTCAATCTTACTTCCCTGACGCTCACTAGGTGCAACCTAAGTAGTGTACCCTATGAAGCTTTGAAACATTTGATCTACCTCACACACCTAGACCTGTCCTACAACCCAATCTCTGTGATCCGTAGCAGAAGATTATGTGACTTAGAGCATCTCCAAGAATTCCACCTGTCTGGTGGCAAACTAGTGTCCATTGAAACGAAGGCCTTCCAAGGTCTGAGCTACTTGTGCCTCCTGAATGTCTCCAAGAACCTCTTGACAACCCTGGAAGAAGAGGTTTTCCATTCGCTGGAGACCCTTGAGACCTTGCGGCTGGATGGGAATCCTCTATCATGTGACTGCAGATTGCTATGGTTAATCTATAGGAGGGAAAGCATCAACTTTGATGGCCAAAATCCTGTTTGTGCAACCCCAGCTACTGTGGAAGGGACAGCATTCAAGGACTTTCCAGAAGAGATTTCTCCTGATCACTTTATATGCCAGAAACCGGTGATCAGAAATAAATTCTTCCAGCAAATGAGTGTTGACCAAGGAGAGCAGATATCCTTTATCTGTAACGGGGAAGGAAATCCCTCACCTAAGATCTCTTGGCTCTCACCTCAGAATTACCTCCTGGATACAAACACCAATGGGAGGATTAGTGTACTGGCGGATGGAACACTTAAAATTCACTATGCCCATGCCCAGGACAGTGGTATCTATATCTGCATTGCACAAAATGCTGCCGGGAATGATACACTCCTGGCAGAGCTTCACGTTAGCAGTCGGAGCTCCATCCCATTCACCACTATCACATTACCACCTGTTGGCTCCTGGCCAAGTAGTAGAGCTCCAAATGCCGAACGGAAATCAATCACCATGGACATGTGGGTACTGGCAGTTGTCTTGGGAATGGGATTCCTCCCTTTTCTCACTGCGGTCACTGTCTGCTTTGTTTTCATCTTCTTTTTGAGCCTGAGCAGAGGGAACATTAAACACAGAGCAAAAATCGAATATGTTCCAAGACAGCCGTACCCTCCAATTAATGAACTTGAAAATGAAGACAACAAATTCACTATGAAGCTAATGTGATGAACTTTATCTCTGCAATGACATTTTATTACATTGTGTTTAAAGATATAAAACTCAGAGGGAAACAAATTCTAACCCTATTTAAGGTGATCGTTCAATAACACACTTGCGTAAACTTCATCAAATTTAACTTCAAGATTCATATTATTACCAAAAAATCCTGGGCGTTTACCCGGATCCTGGTATAATAGATTTGAAGGCATTATTGATTAGACAAAAGGAGATAGGAAGGCTCAAAGCCCCAGTGTATGTAAACATGTTGGCCATCTTAGAATGTTTTATGTTCATTTTAGCAAGATGGGATTTACTCTTGGAAAAAACAAAAACTATATTTGTATTATATTTTTTATAAACCTTGTTATTATTTGTAAATGTTGTCAACAAAACTTGCAAAACATATGTAAGTCTTGTTTAAATGTATATTAGAATTGATTGAGGTTGTTATATATATATATATATTAATGAAATGCCTACCCCACATATTTTCCTTAAAGGAAAACTTTGCTTCTAAAACATTTGGCAGCTGGTGAATTCAAGCACCTCAAGTTGCCAATAAATGCCTTACAGGATGTGGACTCTCTCTACACTGGGTTGGTGCAGGGTTCCTTTCAATAGCTGCTTTTTTTATGTAGTGAAACAAAGGCAGGATGGGAAACTAAGATCATCACTATTAAAGTGCATCTTTTTGACACTGGGCTTAATTGGCAAAGCTTTATATCAGCTTCACAACATAAGAAATCTGGAAAAAGGGTAATGTTAGGAATCTCAAAGGAGGATTCTACAACTCCAGATTTGGTTTTAAGCATTTTTACACAGCATAGTCAATTTATTTTAAGGCTTTGCTTATGAGTTGGGGTGAGCACAAACTTAATGTTACCATGTGGCAGCACCCCACCAGTACTGTACAACTAGAAGTGAATTCTCCTGGTATCGGGGAATACTTTGCGGATCTGGCTTCACTAGGTGAAATTTTGAAAAATGTTCCTTGTTCTAAGAGGATTAATACTCAAATTTACCACCAGCTTTGAGCAGATGGTAAATGTGAGCTGGGAGTGATGTGCTGGATGGAGTTAGGGTAAGGGGTTGGGACAGTACAGGTTGTGCTTAAAAAATGCTCAGGCTTTTACAGAGACAGCGGCTTGACCGCTATTGAAGCGTAAGCCTCAGCCAGTTTATTCAGCTGGATGTTCCTGCTGGTAAAATCTGGTCCAGTGTTCCTTCCCCGAGATCTGTGATTGGGCAGAGCAGAATTCCATACAATAATACCGCTCTGCCCGACTTATAATTGGGCCCTATGGTGTGATACAGTTCCTTACAGTTTACTTTCTGATGGAAAATTGTTCTATACTGTTCCCACTGGTAAACTAATTTTGTTCCCAAGGATTTGTGATGCCATCTTAGAACAATTACAAAGTGAGTGGTGGCAACTTAAATGTTTCAATGTGGTCAATGTTTTAGTTTGGTATTGTTTTGTGTAGCCTTATACTTACAGTTGAAAGACAACTTCAGAGAGGCAACGTAATGTGGTGTTTCTTCAACAAAAGATGAAAGATCAACGATGTACACGAACAGCACATGCATAGCACCAAGGCCATTCCCTTTTTTGCTCATCTATAATCAATCAATACCTAGGGTGCTTCCAGCAGATATGTTTTTTTATTAGATATAGATGAACCATCAGCTCATCGAGAGGAGGACCCATTTGTTGGATGCAAGGAAATGGACAAAGACCTAACCAGACCTCAAGACATCCTTTTGCGGCATTCTACTATAAACACAAAGGTTAACCTCTACTACATCTTACGTTGGGATGGGAGGGTTCAAATTGTTGCATACTGTTGACCCCAGTTTTTCAGTAATTAGAGCCTTAGCTTATGACCTAACACATTTTATTTATATCCAGCAGTTCAAAAAATATGCGATCAGCATGTTATCAAATACCTTTCAACATTTTCGTAAGTACCTAAAATAAAAATATCTCATCCTTTAAAGGAGGCCTTCTCTAACAATTAAATTAATGGCACCTGGGGTCACTGACCACTGACATAAGCCCACTTGTCGTTCCCTGTGTAGCTCTGCTCATTCACACTTGTATGTCAGAATATCAGCTACAAAAATATCAAACTACAAAAATATTGCAACAAAACATTGTCAATAATAATAATAATAATCATTATAATAGCAAGCTTATAAAGCGCTTGGTTACACTTACTAGTGTGTCCCCGCGCTGCGGCACAGATCAGGTTCCGGGCAGAGGAAAGAAGAAAAGATTAAACAAGAGAACTCAAAGATGGAAAGAGCCAGGTCTTTAGCTTTTTCCGAAAGACTGTCTCCACCGACTTCAGCCAGAGATCCTGGGGGAGTTTATTCCAATGTTTGGCAGCTAGGAAACGAAAGGAGCGGTCACCCATCCTAGCTCTCCTAATGGTCGGAATGCTAACCTGCCCTGTCCCGCTAGATCTCAGACAGCGGGTCGGGGAGTATGGGGTCCTAAAGTCATGCAGATAGGTGGGTCCTTTTCTTTGTAAAATGCGATGACTCACACACATAGCTTTAAAAAGAATTTGTTCCCTAACCGGGAGCCAGTGAAGGGAAACCAGGGCCTTGTTGAAAGCGGCTCTCCTGGGTAACATTAAAACGAGACGAGCTGCAGCATTCTGAATGCGTTGGAGTCTCTGCACACATTTGGAGCTAGCTCTCAAATAGAGGGCGTTCCCATAATCCATGCGTGACGTGGACCATAGTTTTCCTCGCTGAAATTGGCAGAACATCCAAGGTCTTCCGGAGACCTCGCAGAGCCCCAAAATATTTTCCCGCCACTCGCCTAGTGTGATTATCAAAGGAAAGCTTGGAATCCAGCCACACCCCAAGATTCTTTACCTGATCACAAGGGGACGGGGTTGGTCCCAGTGTCTGAGGCCACCATGCTGATGACCAGATTGTGGGGGCTTTACCTATCACAAGAACTTCAGTTTTATTACCATTAAACTTAAGGCAGTTGTTAGCCATCCAAGACGCCAGTTCTTGTAAACACGTCGAAAAATTGATGGTAGTATTTATGTATTATAGATAAATATATTTATGTATTATAGATACATATAGTTATGCTACTATCAACTCCTTATCTACATACCTTGAAGATTATATATATGGATAACGTACTTAAATGTGGAGTAAGGTAGATTAAATTCATACTTTCCTTTATAGACACACTTTCATAATATTTTCGGTATCAATAGTCTTGCTGTGAAATTTGTGTAGCAAGATATTTAGTAGTGGTTATTCTAGTAGTATACCACATCAAAAACCATAATCCATGTCTTCTTGGAGACCACATGCTAAGCTCACACTGCACATTAATCATTCGTAATCATGTAAAAACATATGTACATATGTGAAAACGGAGATGGAAATCAGTACAGTGCAAACACCACACGGCTAATTATGTTCAAGTAATTCAACTGTTTTTGTGAAATCTAGCCATCAGAATGACTAACACTGGCTCTCCATAGCATTCATGCTGCATAACATGCAGTGAGACAACCATCATCTAACTAGGGATGTGGGTGATGTTATCAAATGTTTGTTGTACTGAGAATGGTCCAACTCAGACACTTTTCATATGGACCCAACATTAATGGTTTGCTGGAAATATTTTAATAACATTTTTACGCCTGTTTTTTCACAGAAACCCCATAGCATAATATTTTCTATTGGTGTAAATATTTGTATAAATGAGGTCACCCTTGTATAAGCACTTTTCCTAACACCAATTTTTATTATGAATAAATGCATGCTAATAGCACTTGTAGAAGCCCTGATTACATTACATTTGTATGTTCTGCATTGTAAATGTTTTGAAAATAGACTGGCACTCAATGAAAGGGATACTTTTTTAATAAATTGAATTAGATGAGAATAATTACCTTAAGGGACACTCTTGGCCTGCTATCTATCTATACCAAGATTCTACATGGACTATTGCTTGACCCATAATAATGTACAGGACAATAGTAAATGATTCTGCAAGTGAAAAGGCTAGGTAAATGAAATGGAACAGTATCCCTGGAGTTGAAGCCAGTGACCTGGCAAGCTGATGTCAATGTCAATTGTTGGTACGCATTGAATAACTTAAAACATTATTATTGTGTAATTGATATAATAGCATGTGAAAAAAGATTTTACTGATGAAGATTTGTCTTAAAATTAAACCTAGAACTTGACCTATCTGTGTTTTATGCTTTATGCTTTATGCCTGTAAGACTACCATAGTTAAGACTTGTTGACAATACTAATTACAAGTTTGTTTTAAAATTCGACCTGCATTATAAGACAAACAGTTTAGAATCAGTATTGAATAAAAATGCTAAATTTTCCATCCCCCAATAAAAATAATTTCATGCTTTGTAATAGGATTCCTGCAGTTAATGAGCCATTGATAATGCTTGTATTTCTACCAGGATCTGTGAAAACTTTGAAAAACGAAAAAAATCAATTAGATGCAAACTGTGTCAAAATGCAAATAAATAAAAACATTTTATTTTTATTTTTAATATCATCGAACAGATTGTACTGGGAACAGGCTCACAACTCTGCAGCAGCCACAATTCCATGCTACATGCACAGTCGTCAGTTCTATTATCTTCTCAGCTAGAGAGGATCCCGGAACATCTGGCCCATTTTGGGCCCTAATTGGTACCTAGAGGGTTGATCCAGTCCCCCTTTGGGTTTTGTTTCAGCTGATGCTCATTTGTTTGATAATTTACAAAGCTGTGTTCATCATGTCTGCACTGTTTAATAACTGTAGAAAGCACGAATTGAAGACGAGCAGAGGAGATAGACCACCAAGCTGTAGACAATTGTTAATGTTGACCAGCAATACATTATAAAACATGTAAAGAATGAGTGGGAAGGGACCCCCATGATGGGGTCATGGCTTACATGTCTTTTTCTTTCAGATAATAATGTACTACCCCAAGAAAACCAACCTGGCTGGTGAGACTCTCCAAAAAGATAGATGCTCGGTATATAAAATAAATATATAGCTCTTATAAGGAAAAAGAGGATTCATGCACTGTTTGGCAAACAGTGTCCAAAAGGTGGACATAATATAAGATTGTACCTAAGCAGTGTACACCAAGGCTGAGCAGGCCTCTCTGATGGTCTTCAGCTCTAGACTTCAGTTTGGACCTGGAACCAGTTAATATCTGTGACCTTCTTCTGCCAGGCTCTGCAATCTCCTTTAAAGCACTTGCACCTCTAAAGTACTGTTCTGTGTCTTGGTGTTAAGGCTCCATTATCAGGCCCTCGTGCGTTGGAGAAGAACCTATTACTCCTAGATAAAAACTTTCTCCTCTATGGCCATCAACAGCTTGACGTGCATTGCCCTATCCTTGTGTAGAATCATAGGTTTTGAAGAACTCTTCGGTCAAAGAGTTACTGTTTCTATCAGCCTTCATGTATGGTACAACTCTAGGATGTACGCGCTAAAAAAAGCAAAGAGCTAATCAATATCTCTCAAAATAGAGAGGGAGCGAGTTGACAACCCAACTCAGAAAACATAACAATCCATTAAGAGGCCAGTAAAACCAGGGTACAGTAGCCTGCGACTGTACCCTGCTCAGGGGGCCAGAGACTGTAAATGGCACCCCAATCCAAAGTGGCAGCATCTCCTTGGCTACTCCTCCCACGGATGGTCATTTGCTCACTCAACCACTATAGACATGTCCTGAGTACAGTTAATGCACGTCTGTGAGACACCAGTTCTCGCTCCCCAACCACTACAGCAGCAGAAGAACCATGGGTCCATTGAAAGGTCAACCAGCTTCTCACTGCTGGCTAATGCAATGTTATCACTCCCTACGCCAGGGGGCAGGAAACTCTGGCCACAGTCCTGGGGAGGCATGATCACACCATTGGCCAAACAAAGGTCAGAGTTTTTAAATAGGATACTTTTTCACTCACTCTACTGATGAATGGGCACACTCAGAAACTCTCATTGATTTAGACCCAGTTACTATAATCTCATCATAAGATTTGAGCAATCATAGATGATATCTCTAATTATGCGCAGGTATGACCCGGACATAGTCCAAGTGCTAACCCTCGACTAGTAGTTCAAACTTTGTCGCAATGACATAGCACAGAGCTCACATTAAGTGACTTAGGAAGAAAACAAGCTAGCCTTGAGACAGAATTTCAAAAAGAAAGGTGTTTGGCTGAAAGCGAAGCTTAACCGGATGCTTGGTGTATACTCTTGCTTACTTTGGGAAATGAGACATGAGGCATGCACGTTGACTATAACTGTCTCCTTAGCTGGTAGATTTTAAATTTATCTTGCAGGCACATAGGACCTGTAGACTTAACAACCCAATGGACAAGACAAAAGACTTGAGATGGGATACTTCTGAGGCAAGCAGCCAAAGTAAAGACCTAAAGTAGGGGAGATACAGAGATCGTCCGATCTACACCTAGAATTAGCTGGTATATGGCTATATGTACAATCTATGATCTGTTAAGCTTACATTGTAAGGTACTAAAATATAGAGAACTGCTGAAATCTATTTATTATTAATGTATGTATTTATAGAGCTCACAACACACCAAAGCAAACACCTTAGAGTCACAAACTGCCACATCTAAAGAGAATGATTACCACAAGAAGGAGAAGCCAAAACAAATCTAACAAAATAGAAGTGTTTAAAGTGATTTAAAGGACATAAATTGGATCTGAATCTTACATAGCTGGATGGGAAGAACACTCCAAGGTTTAGGCCTAAGAAAGACTTCTTTCCCATCCTTCTCAATCTGACCCATAGAAAGCATAGCAACAAAAAAGAATGACAGCAGACATTTACACCAGAATAGTACGCTGCAAATCTTGGGGGAGTTGTGAGTGCAAAGTATGCCTTATTCATTGTGATTGCTGTATCTAAGCGGACCTGCGGTTTCACAACCATCAAAGGTAATTTGTGCCTCCTTTCCAGTGAGACGTGGTCATATTTCCTGAGACCAGTCCCCTTTTGGACTATAAAATTGAATCCTTTGCAGTCCATGTTAAGTAGTTTCATACGAACAAAAATATAGACTGTTACAATAGTCTGCCCTGGAGAATATAAATTTGATAGATATTTTGTATTTAGGAGATTAAGTTATTTAGGAGATAAAATTCAAGTTTATTTAAGGAGCATGATGGGTGCAGAAAGTCTGCTACAAAGGGGAATAACTGTTAAAGGGAGTTCTCAGCTGAAGAAATAGAAGTTTGTGGAAATTCTGCTTGAAAGACAGCATCTTAGAGGCCTTGACACCTGTTTTATAGTAGGCTGTAACCTAATTGTGAGAGAATGATGGGCAGGCCTACCGATTTCTAACTAGTGATAGAAGAGGACAGATTTTATTTAGCATTCTGAGGTAGTAATTTTAGGAATGGGATTCTAGAAAGTGGAAGCTTGATATAAAAATGGCACTGCGATTGGGAACAAAAGATATCTGGCCTGGCAGTGAACATAGATTACTCAACCATCAGTCTCTGGACCAATCACCTGTGGAAACCAACTTGTGCCCCTAGTGCTTTGGCTTTGAAAGCGGCTACTTCTGATAGCCTTTGAAGATGTTGAGATAGATTCCTTTGGGATAAGAGAGTAAATGTATCTACTAAACCCTCCCCAGGAGATGAGACTAGAAGATCAAGAGCTGTTTCTTGGGGACAAGAGGCATATAACCATAGGAGAATATTTCCAGATGTGGCTAACTGTGCGTCCTGAGATGCGGAACATGGGGTACTGCTTGAACGTGACTAATACCAAACTCTCTTCTACCCTTGACCACAACAGAATGTCCAGTTTTCAACACTTTTTGAAAACTCTTTATTTGGATCACAGAGGGTAAGGAAGTCAACACATTCAAATATTTAAGTTCAGAGACACACAAGTTGCATACAATGCCCAACAGAGGAAACAAGCCTTTCAGAGATGTCAGATGCCAGTATACTAGCAACAACATCAGTGGTACCAGAGGCTGGGGTACCAATGAGAACATTATTGGCTCTATACAATAGCACTTCCAGATGCCTCATGCTGTATTCCAGTAAGACTATCTCACGGGAACTCCAGGTTAACTTTTCAAAGTCTTGAGTTTGGGGCTGAAATCACCTGCCAGAGTGTTCTTCACTTGCATGGCGGTGATGCTTGCAACTTCTGGATGATGATTTGCTGATTACATTGAGCTCAGATGGAGCAATGAGTCCTACAGCATTCGGGTCTTTCGGTAAATAGAAAAGGTCAGTTTCTATTCGATTAAGAAAGCTATATTTTAGAAGGCATTCTGGATTTGGAAGCAGAAGAGGTGTATCACTTGGAGAAAAGGTTTTCTGACTATAGACATAAATTGGCAGTATGTGCAAGGAAGGACAGTTTACTTACTGCTACAAAATATGATACAATACAACAAAATATCTCCATTATCAATGACACAATGCGTTGTGAGCCTGTAAAGACAAGGTTGATATTATACCGTGGGCACAAAATTCCCTGATCTGCTCAGTCTCCAAGCCGAATCTCATGGAATGACAGCTTAAAAGTACCGCTTTCAAAATATCAGTCATGACAGGTGTGTCTCAATAAGTTTGGAAGATCAGTCATAGTGGTTAAGGGTAAAATTTCCAATATACAACGAAGGGGATTCTGTGTATAAACTTGTTGGTGCTCATGGTGCCACATTTGGCCCTGAAAGCTTTGCTATGATTGATAAAGGAAAAATTAGCATTGATTCAAATGGACAAAATAATGATGATACCTTGCGTCTGGTAACTGGGAAACATAATTCTGTCTCCTGTTCAGAGATGCATAGTCTTTGTGGTGTTAATATGGAAAACGATAGTGTTAATATGGAAATCAATACATTAATTTAAGAAAACAAAATAACGTCCTTATTACAAAGTCACTCATTGTGAACTCCACATCAACCCCAACTTGCAAATACATAGTCAGGCAAGCTCTGAGACCCAGGCCCGGGGTTACTGATTTATAGGTCGCCGGTGGATTGGTGCGGAGCTAGCAGATAGCTACATGAAGAGGAAACCCTAGATAAATCCCACAGATAGGAGCACAGACATTACAATGGTTAAGAGAGAATTACCCCTATACAGCGCAAATGGCGGTATGTGCACTCCTAAAACACCATGAAAGTCAGATGCCACAAGAGTTAGGAACATATAGTGAAGTATAGCACAGCACACGCAGTGATCCCGTGCTTCTCATGCAAGACATATGGACACTTTACCCATTGGCCACATTGTGTCCATGCAAGGTCGAGGCCCCCCTGTTGAAACCATTTGACCATTAAGTTATGACTCTTAGGCAGCAACCAGCATTCCTCACCATGTATGGTTTGCCTGAGAACTTTACAACCTGATGAAAACTTTATTTAAGAAGGATGCCAACTGAATGTAAATTGAGACAGTCCTCAGACCTTGTGTCTGTAACTGTTCTCTCGCCCACTATGATTAATTAAACAAACATTCCTGTTTTGCCAAATGCCTCTTGTCTCTTGTTTTTTTCAATGTATTTTGTACTCAAGTAGCAGTGGCACTGGGTCCAGTAGAAGGAGATGTGTGTTTAGGGGTTCACGGGGTCAGCAAACAGCTGAGCATACCATCAAAGCAGGCAGTTCAATAAGGTGATAATTTCTTCTGTAGTATAATCAAAATCAGGTCTGGGACTTCCTGGCAGTGCATAAGTCTTTCTTAAGCTAAGAGAAATGCCAGCCAGGTGCAGGAAAAAGATGAGAATAGAAGAAACTGACATTTACAAAACTAACCTCTTCACTGTACAAGCCCTCATCACTAGTCATTTGATGCACAATACTTTCACTCTCGCTGACATCACCATGCATATCTTTCCTTCATCCATGGTGTGCTCCATGGCCCCAACAATTTTGACCATTTGTTTAAGACCACGGTTTTCCACCAAGAGTATTTCTTTCCTCTTTTGATCATTTGTACACCAAGTTGGCCCTTATCAATGAGTCCTCAAGCTCTCCAAACCCACAGGTATGTGACATGTTCCCAAGGTACACCACATAACTCCCTCTTCTCTCTGATGTACCTTACACTCTGCCATATAACGTATGCTGCCTCAAAGAAACATAAGTGCAAGTCCCAATGTGCCCCTCTAATACCCTCACCGACATCTCATATATATCTATTGACTCGCCCTCTGCCTTCCCAATAGTTCACCAATTCTCTCATAGATATTTCTTTCTTCAATGGCCAAATTATGTAGCAGAACACAATGTTTTCTGGCAGGAGAAAATTTCGCTCCACATGTGTCATTAAGGTATGAGTCACAATGTTTCTTCCATTGTTCCATGGTAGATGAGTTTCTCCAGCTTTTGATAAAAACCGTGGAGTTTGAGATATGCTAGCAGCTTTCAGGTCTACAGACCCAATTTAGGGGCCGATTAGATGTTGTTCGCAAAGTCTCCGAATGGGATTCTAAATCTCAGAATCCAATTCAGGACCCATGCTTCTGACCGAATCGTACACATTTCCAACTGACCGATTACGATGCACGGAAACTGTTCCGGCTGTCTGATTTGGTTGCGAAAGGCATTCGGACAGCCCGAGTCCTTCGAGGCCGAATCGTACAGCTCTATGGACATGGTTTCAGAGCGAGCAATTACGATTACCGATCGCTGATTGCTATATTCAGGAAGTTAAAGAGAGAGCAACTTGCACAGATGCTTAAACAGTATGAATCAATATGGAAAGGGGTTTTGTCTGCAGCGCATGGGTAAAAAATCGTAAATACATAAATGTAATTCAGACAGAAAGGAAAGAATGACACCAACTGCATTATAATATTATTTAGTTTCACTTGCCATGTCACATTACTCACACTGCCCTCACAGTACCAGTTATTCCAAAAGGTATTCAGACCTCAGAAGAATCCAACATGTTATATGTTTACGGCCCATATCCTAAATCCTAGAGTGCCTCTTAGTGAGACACATACCAATTAGATATGAATGTACTATACTGTTCTGTGGAACTATATTTAGTGAAAATGGGTGATTGAGAAGGGCCTTGAGATTGAAAGCAGGGTGGAGACAAAACTAAAGACATGTTTCAGAACAAAACTGTGACATGCTCATTAAATGTGGCACACCTTTTATTGTGTGAAGTGTATGCTTGTACAGTTATTTTACATTGAATGCAACTTGTGTTTATGTTTTGCACAATTTTGCCTCGGAGCTAAAAAGAACAGAGTTAATAAAATGGTGGTCCTGCGCCTCCATGCTAAACATAATTATTAATTTCTAGTGAAAACCATTTTGAACAAGATCTGTCCCATGAGCATAGTTTTCTTTCACAGAATTGCCATAGAATTTTTGGCACAGCACTGGGAACATTTCATATAGGTATGTTAAAATGGAAAAATAGGTAGAAAACAATGCTACAGATTATGTTGCATCATTTACCTTTAATCGCATAAAATGCCACCTTGCCTTCCTTTGCCATACAATCTCCTTCCAACCTTTACAATTTTGGGCCTGATTTAGACTTTGGCGAACATACAGGCGATCAGGTTGGCGGAGGAATTACGTCTGCCACCCTACCGTTACTCCACGCGCTAAATGTATTGAAGTATGGTCAAAGACACATTTTGCTAATAAGCTATGACATATTCCTACAGGGGATAAGCTCTATAACTCCTATAAAGCTACCGTTGAAAGTAATACAATTGTGTACAGTGCTATATCATTAAATTGCCACCTTTGTGGTACCTATACTTTGGTCGTTGTTTGCTAAAGGCTAATTCAAACACTCATTCCACAGTTTCTATACATGTGGCTTTTCAGGGTATGGGAACTCAAAATGTATTTTCTGTTCCCTCAAGAGACAAGGATAATGTTATGCCAGCACACCTTTGCTTGAAAAAAAGGCTTCAATACTTTCACTCACTTGGGGGGGCGTCGCTTGTGTGCGCAGGCCGGGGGGTATGCAAAATTGTGGGTGCAGCGCTGGACCGGCTGTGAGTCACTCACCGCGGTGAGAAAGGGAGGGGACGTGGCGAAGAACCTCTGAGAGACGCAAACAGCGGGGTGCACACTATGGGGGTGATATGCGCCCCTTTTTTTCAACTTGCACAGTGGTCAGCGGAGCAGTTGAGGTAGGGTGACCAACTGGCATGGGTGCAAATTCAGGACAGTGAGTGTAAAAATTCAGGACAAAGGGTCAAAATTCAGGACAAAAATTCAAAATAGGAGGTCAAAATTCAGGACAAAACTTCGGGACAAAAGGTACGTTTTACAGACACATAAGAGGAGGTTGCGCAATAGTTTATAAGTAAGCCCATGCACATCAAAACATATTAAACCATTTGCAAACCAATCCATCATGTATCCTTCCATTCATCATTTCACTCATCCGTCCTTCCATCCACCCTTTCACTCATCCATCCATAATCCATCCATCCACCCTTTCACCCTATCCATCCCTACACTCATCCACCCACTCTTCCACCCATCCAACCACTCATCCATCCAGCCATTTACCCTTTCACCCATCCAGCCATTCTTTCACTTACTCATCCATCCACCCAGTCACTCATCCTTCCACCCATTCACCTTTTCAGTCAACCATCCATCTATCCTCCCTTTCTCTCTCCATCAACCCTTTCACTTAGCCATCCTTCCTTCCACCCATCAATCTACTCATCCACTCATTAATCCATCCTTTGACCGAATCACTTATGCATCCTTTCTCTCATCCATCCACCCTTTCACTACTTCACTCTATCCATCCTTTTGTCCATCTACTTTCCCTTTCACTCACTCATCCATCCTTACATCCACCCTTTCACTTATCTGTCCATCCATTCACCCTTTCACTTATGAATTCTTGAATCCATCTATCATTTCACTCATCCATCCACCCATTCACTCGTCCATCATCCACTCTTTCACGCACCCATCCATCCTTTCATTCATCCATTCACCCTTTTACCCATACATCTACCCTTCCACCCATACATCCATCAATTTACCTTTTCTCTCATCCATCCTTCCACTCACTCATCCATCCTTTCTCTCATTATCCATCCATTCATCCTTTCATTCATCCATTCACCCTTTCACTAATCCATCCAGCCATCCACCCACCCCTTCACTTACTCACTTGCCCACCTTTTCATATTAATTAAGAGCTGAGCCTTTGTCTGCGGAGTTGCAGACAGAAGAGGCCCATCAAGAAGTTCCCGCTCGCTGTAGTTCCTAAAGCAAGGGGTGGGGTGGGGGTAGGGTTCACTATGCCCCTGCACATAGGCAATCTGAAAAAGTGGGAGTCATGCATGATACACAGTGCCAGGCAATGAGGTGACATGTGACATGGTGTTGATTCCCTGGCTTTAAGTGGAATAAAAAAACTGGGGGATCTCTCCAAAGGGGGTGTTTGATGTAATTAAGGGCGTGGCTTAAAACACCTAAGCTAAAAATCCGTGCTTAGTATAGTGTACCGCCCGACTGGTATTTTGCCTCTTCTATCATTGTATCTAGAAATATAACTAACCCTGGGCGTAGTTCGCGTAGTCGCGCTTCGCGAAGCTTCGCGAAGATGTCATTGCACTACGCGACCTTCGCGAAGCTTCGCGAGCTTGCGTAGTTGCTTGTGGCAACCTGTTCGCGATGGCTTTTTCTTGTTCGCGAGCGCGGTAAGCATGTTCGGGGAACTGTTTGCATGCTCGGGGGATATATCTCGCGATCTTACCCATGCGGTCGCCAATGGGCGCGGCCATCTTGTTTTTCTATAGTCCCGCCCGCTCGCGATGCCTTATTTCCTGTTCCGGGTCGCGGATAGCGTGTTCGCGATGTGCATTGACGTGTTCGGGAGCGCATTTTACTTGTTCGCGATAAATTGTACATGTTCGCGAGAAATATCGCGCGAACTTACCCACGCGGTCGCGAATGGGCGCGGCCATCTTGTTTTTCACTCTATGCCATGTTTCTGGGCCTACTTTTGTATCCTCCCTTTATCTCAGCAATCCTTTGTCTTTAAAGCCTTTTTCCTGACTTTTTTCAGTTATTATCTATCTCTCTGTTTGCCTCAGTTTATATTTTGCATTTTATTTCTACTTTTACTGTGTTTTTGTTACTTTTATAAAGTTCTTTCTATCTTCTTCCCCCTAACTTTTTTTCCCCTTCGGACTTTTCTTTTCCGCCTCCCACCCACCCCAGAACCATGGCCAAGGGCACACCAAGTCCCAAGGGCAAGGGACCTGCAGGCGCAGAGAAGCGCCGCCTGCCTTGCGGCAGAATGCGTCCTGCAGGGGTGCAGGCCCGGCAACTGTTTGGGGAGGAGGAGGTGGCGGCTCTTGTTTTTTTCATCCAGCGCCTCCTCCCCTTGACCTTGGCAGCAGGCGGCAGGCCCGGCTCCGGGTACGCTACCCAGGAGCGGCACCGTCGGTGGGCGAAGGTGCGCCGGGCCGTGTTCCGGTGCACTGGGATCCGGCGCACCCACAACCAGCTAGCTCACCGGTGGTCCGACATCCTGGACCGGGAGCAGGACCTGTTGGACCTGCTAGGTGTCGAGGTCATCGGGCTTGGTGAGTAACTGATTGTGTATATTAAATTAGATGAACAACAAGATTACTGCTGCGTGCCAAGCGTTGCTGGTATTACATTCCAAAAAGCAAAATGTTCTTTGATTTAAGGACCCAGGTGCACGGTGGTACTCTTACTTGTTTGCAACGTAGTTTGCGCTAGCTTGTGCTGATGCTGATTATGTAAGAGTTTACTTTACAGAACTGAAGTTAGGTAATGCGATTTGCTAGAGAGACTCTAGTCCTTCCATTGTCCTACTGTGAAATAGTGGTGGATGGATATTGGATACTAGGTTTAGTTTGTTAGTAGTAGTTACTAATTGTTTTATGCGGTCTGCGTGACGCATCCTCTGTCACTGAGTGCTGCTTACCCCAGTCCTCCGTCGAACCTTTTGTACTTTGTTTAGTGTGT
This sequence comes from Triturus cristatus, assembly GCF_964204655.1. Classification (NCBI taxonomy): domain Eukaryota; kingdom Metazoa; phylum Chordata; class Amphibia; order Caudata; family Salamandridae; genus Triturus; species Triturus cristatus. Next base: position 141,759,003 of record NC_140595.1, on the reverse strand, counting down.
GGTAGGCTTAGCATGGTCAGTCAGTAGCAGAACTAGATCAGCATTATGCAACCAACCCACAATTTGTTGTATGTATGCACTAATGTATGCAACTATGCATGTGTCCTCCATCTCATCATCTATGCATTTGATGGCTGAAAAAAATTGAAGTGCAGACTTAGTGAACAATTGGCCCGTCTGGAATAGGTGGTGTAGGTCAGGTGGTACTTACTAGGCTTTGTTAGTATTTGGAATCAGAATGATCAAGGAACACTGGAGTGTTCATAAATAAGTAGACGATCCGTAAATGCACTAGGAAGCAGCCAGTAGTCGATCCATCTGATTAGATAGGTCAATTTTATTGCACTTGTTGTTTCCTAAAATGTTCTTTGACTTATTGTTTTTCCAAATGATTTATTATTTTTCTCACAGCACTCCTTAATGTTGGTCTCTTTCTTTATTATATTTTACATGATCATCAGCACCACCCAGGGGCAAGAAGACGGGGTCGGAGTCGGCGGGGGAACCCCAGGACCTCTCCTCTACTGAGGCTCCTGCAGCTGGCCCCAGTAAGTCCTCCATTGGTTAGATTGACATTTATATTTCCCTAAATGTTATGTTACTGCATCTTTTTTTCCCAAACTCTAAATTATGGTTCCACTTTCTGAATCTCTTTTTTACAAAAGCTTACTTCTTTGACCTTGACTATCTGTTTACTAATTCTGTTTATCCCTGCCTCGAAGTTGCTTCTAACTCCCTCTGCTATGACTCTCTGTGCTACTAATACTACTACTACTATTACTATTATTACTCTGTGTGTAGCGAAGCTTGCACAGTTGCCCACTCTTTAATAGAAGGTTTTCTTTGCAACAATAAAACTCTGATTGACCAATAGCTCTAGCCACTGGGTCCTGTCCTTTGGGTTGTCCTCTTCAAGTCTTCTCAATGTTGAGGCTTTGACAATTACCACAAACAAAATGCCCAACCAGATATTTGACTAGTATTTTTGATCGGATAGTACATGATACTACTATTGTCTAGGATTCTGCAGAGCCACATACAGAACTATGCACAACAAAATAGGATGGTGCTGATGGGAGGTTGGATCTTACTGATCACACCTCAGTCCGAAAAACCCAGGATCCCCTAACAGACTAGCTCTAGTGTCTCACATTAGGGTCCCACTCCCGACCCCCCCACGAAGACGATACACAATGTTGATGATGACGGAGACAGAGACAATCCAGAACATAATAACAAACACCATTTTGCTCACACACTTGTGTAAGTCCACTCCACCACACCAAATACCACAGAGTCTATGTGTAAGTTCAAAAGGTTTATTTGAAACAAGTATCAAACTCTGTACATCGTTAATATGAAATTTAATTTACGACAGCCATAGTCAATAAGCCAGCAAAAAGCCTAACATTAAAACAGTAAACATTTACAAGTGCATGATTGACAACAAGAACAAGAGCCAAGATCTTTATAATTCTGGAAGATCCCTCACCGTAGAACGTAGAAATACTGGTTACATCATCTTGCATCCACTATGCTCTGTAAATCTCTGGTTTGTAGAAGGGAATCTTTCGCCTATGATATATGAGAAAAACGCTGCGAGTTAGCCGTTAGATAGTATACTGGTGAATGATGCTAGCATTTTGCAGTCATGCCAAAAAGTGTAACATGTATGTGTGATGGCTAAGCAATATAAACTAAACAAAGTCAATATGTTGTTTTTTTTTCGACCTCTTCACTTGTACGCAACAGTCAAGCGGCCTTAAAGGCATCTACTGCACATGTCAATACGCTGGCAGGTATAATATGCACCAAAAGAGTAGTAGTCGACATGATGAATCTAAAAGGGTTACTCATGGCTCAGGCTAACTTTCAAAAGAGTAGAGTAGGACTAGATGACCCTAGGAAGTGGAACCATATCCTACTAGTGTCTGTCTACTGACTGTACTTACTGTCTAGTGCTGATGTATGTTGCATCGCATTAACTTTTTGTTCAATGTTCCAAGTGAACACTTAAAATAGGGGGAGGTTTACAGGCATCTAAAAAATTTTTGATGCTTTTTTCTAGGCACACTACCATCCACCAGTGCCGTCGGGGCCAGCGATGCGGCCACTCCGGAGGGGGCAGGCGAACTGGCGGCACCTGCAGGAGACACAGGGCCCAGGGGGGATCCAGCAGCAGTGGCCGGCGGCGGTAAGTTATATTCATTACTTCTTGACATTACAGCTAGATGGAACTGTGTTCACTATTTCACTGTACTGTGCGACATTATACAACGGTTGAAGAAGACACCCTTTACGTAGCATTACCAGCGTGAGAAGAGTAACCAATGGCCTCTTCTATTTGACTCCAAAATCAGCTGTGAATGTTTTATGGAGAAGACAAACTCAGATCAGATGACCTTCATGGATGTGTTGAACATAGAGGGAAAGCACTAAGGGTGGAAGGACGGGCGAGATAAACAATATGACTGACCGGCAGAGAAGGATATGTTGTTGGAAGCATGTATAGGAGTCTGATAGTAATAAGATCAGATGCATGGGTTGTTGAAGGATGGGTGGAAGGTGAAAGAATGCCTGCCTGGGTGGGCGACACAGTATGGGTGGATAGTACTAGATAGCAAGAATCAGCGGTGTTTTTGGTTCAAACTCAAAGCCAAGGCAAGGAAGGAAGGAGCAGAAGCATGGGTGTTTGTTGGTGAAACCAACTAAGGTTTGTTAAGAGATATATACAAAAGGATAGACGTTTACTTTAATGGATGTATGCCTGGATGTACTATCACCAAGAGACAGTATAGGTGGAAAGTGTCACTGGAGATTCTTACTTTGAAGAAAATGTAACAGAAACTGCGCGACAGTAGCAAAGCCTAGAGGAATCAAGGTAGTATTATGAGCATACAGTACACTTGCAGTAGTTTGCAAGCACGTCATATATTATCAAGCGGAAACCCCTTCCTCCCACTCTGGGGACCACTCCCTACCTATTATTATTAATGTATTTTCGATTGGGGCAGCCAGCCTGCAAAGGGTGGCCTATCTGTTGTTTAATGTTTATGTATATTGGTTACACAAGCAATGAAAGCAAAGTACCCTCTGCAGTAGCGGTCGGTGGTGGGATTGTTGGCGGGCGGCGACATGGGGAGGGGACGGGTGGGTGGCACTGGCGAGTAAACTGTGTATTACTGTTACGGCCAAATACAGATAATCAACATAAAAATACATAAAACTATTTTCAAGGTGCGCACTGCACCGCCGAATGCGATGCAGTGTGTGCTACTGTGTGCAGCAATGTTTTTTTTTATGTATTCTTTAATTACCTGTGAATGTCCTTAATCCATCGTTTACTATCCCCACCCTGCACCTTCCCACGTCACCGACCGGCAGCACTCCCACCACCGACCGCTACCGACCTGATGTCGTATATCGTATTAGCACTAGCAGCATCTATAATATGAATATAAGCAATGATCGTTGGATCCGATAAATAAATAATCAGCCTTTTTGTAGTACCCATGGTAGGGTGTAAGTGAAATTGTGCATGCCATTTGCCCTCATGTAACAGAGTATGACCAGTGCCAACGGCCGTAAGGCGTCAGACAAAAAGATGAGCTTCCCCACCTGCAGACAGTAGTAGTAAATAAAAGTAACGTGAGTCTGCATCATCATGTGGCTCATATCTGTTTCTCTTGGGTGCAAGCTTAGCTGATGGACCTGGCATGCCGCCTACAACAAGGTTATGTAATTGGGCTAAACTACAGATAAGAACA